>NW_015114316.1:41481-42524 GCF_001443285.1 Poecilia latipinna | reverse complement strand
GATATTAAATATTTAATCTAAAGAGTATATTTTCTGCAAGCATGAGTAAGTATATATCTTTTGATTAGACCTGTTTTTGTTTAAATTAGATTTTCTAATATTGACTTTATAAAACATGAACAATTAAAGTTATTTAAAGTCTGTCCTTTAATGAGCTGCTACTGGAAATGGTTCAGCCTGGAACCTACTGATGCTTACGTTCAATGTTAAAACACACACTATCGCCTTAATTGCTGCTGATTGGTCAGCCAGGATATGTGTGAAGGTGTGATTGGTTCATTTCATTTCTTTTTCTGAGGCAACGCTTTTTAAAAACTGTTTGGTGTTTTGTAATGACCCAGATAAAGGCCACAAGCTGAAACACGCTGGGCTGTTAGTAAAGTTGGTTCAACAGGAATTTTAAGCTTTGTTGGAGTCGTCATCTCATAAGTCGGTTTTGGTGCCATTCCCAGATGTAAATTATGGATTTAAAGGAAAAACTATAGTGCTAATCCTTGTTTTCTAGTTCTTTCTCCAGTTTGTACTGGGAAAGCTCAACATTTCCTGAACTGCACTTGTCTTTTGAGTAATTTCTCTTTAAAGTAAACATCACCTCATACAGCTATTTTTTCTTTATGGTCCATTTTCCTTGTAAATGGTTGATACTAAAAGTTTCTTGTCCACCACTGAACCCCCAGCGTGAGTACCTTGGCTATACAGGGTTTCGGAGAACAACTACAAGTGTGTTCAAAGTTCTCAGTTTGCTCATATTTTCCATGATGTTCAGAACAAGAGGGTACTTTGGTGAATGAGTTGAACATGTTAATGTTTAATTTCCCGTAAAGCTATGGAGGATTGATTTTAAATGTCCTCATTCAAATCAGCGCTTGTGTGGTTATTTGTGCTCAAACTGTGTGTGTCACATGATGCTGATGGGTTTTTAAATGATAGATAAATAAAGCATTCATGGAAAAAAAAAAAAAAAAAAAAAAAAAAAAAAAAAAAAAAAACCGCCCCTTTGGCCCCTCCCGGGGGGGGGGCGCCCGTTTCCCTTTTTTTATTTT
>NW_015114316.1:21460-38287 GCF_001443285.1 Poecilia latipinna | reverse complement strand
CAAATTGTGTGTGTCTAATGATGCTTTGGGGTTTTTAAAAAATAAAAAAAAAAAGAATAAAGGAAAAAAAAAAAAAAAAAAAAAAAAAAAAACACATATCGAAACCGGTCTCTTGGTCACTTCACTGTGGTGGCATGCCGTTTCTCCTTTTATCATGCTTTTTTCCTTGCTGTGTCATCCGGAAAGTACATGAGTTAACTTTTATTGCATTAGTCTGACAACACATTCATAAGTTTCACTTTCACTGTAGTTGCACTTTTACCTTGATATATGAGCCTTATCGAAATTAGGAGATACCGTATAGCTCGAGGTTTTCCACGTGGCGCCACATTACCGACTTCACTGGGGTTTTATGTGATAGACCAACACAAAATTTAACAGATGCTCGTTAAATCTGAAAAGTAGGGTATGACTTTGTATTTTCTGTGTCAATATTTTGCACAAGCACATTTTACTGGAATCCTTTTCTTAAGCTTTGCACATCTAGAAACTAATATCTTTGCTCATTCTTCTTATTTAGCGCATGTGACTACCATCTTTTCAAGCTTTGGATCCTCACCTGGTCTTTGACAGGCCATTCTAGCCCAACAGCATGCTTTGATAATTGTTACAAAGAACATAAGGTAGCCGTTGTTGTTGTAGTTGTTAATTTTATTGCCGAGTGCTTTTACACGGACATGCCGGTTAAACTGTAAGTAACTTAAAAAAAAAAAGGCAAACAAAACGTCAATACTTAGCATTGCAATATTCAAATAAAACACAAACTTAAACATAGATTTAGAAGCTTGGCTTGACTCGACTAGCCGGTTATAAAGCAAAGTTTACTCTTAGAACACTTCGTAGTATGATAAACGTCAGCATTCATATATCACAGTGCAGCAAACAACAGCTAGCATTTGGCTAATTAGCTCTAGCAAATTCACCAAGCGCACGCTTAGAACAGATAAATACTTATCTCATACAGCTTTACAGCATTAATATAACTTACCACGTCGTGCAACACTCATAAACATTAGTAAGATGTGATTTTATGGCAGGTTCGGCTTTTTAGTTTAAGCTAACAGCAGCATAAGTACACTACTGGTCCGCCGTTCGTTTTCTTCTTCTACATATTAATTCACGTACCAACACAAAACAACTATAGAGCCCCCTAGTGGAATTGGAGGAGTGAATCCAACAATAATTGCACTGCAATATTTGGCTATTTTAAGGTGGACCTCCTCCCATGTCTACAGTGTTTCAGGTTTTACAGGTCTTTCTTTTTTTCGGGAAGTCTCTATATTTAGCTCCACCTTCCTGTTAATTCTGATCAGCTTACCTGTTGCTACTGAAGACAAGCTTCTCAGCATGACGCTGCCAGCGCCATGTTTCACCATGCATTGCCAAAAATCGCAATGTAATTTACTACCACCTCATAATCATGTGATACATTTTGTGGGTCTTTGCATCAAATCTTGATTAAATACATTAATATTTGTGGTTGTAGCTTTAAAAGCTGGCTAGGGTTTAATGGGCATAAATACTTTTGCCCGCGATGGCACACATATCCCCAATACTCGACCCCCTTTAACATCTTCCCTTCTGCTTCTCCATTTTTGTCCTGTGCCTCCAAGCGAACCTTATTCTGAGCTCTTTCCTTGTAGACAGTGCCAGATATGTGTCCACGCTTGGTTGGCCATATCCAAACAGGTTAAAAATAACTATCAAAAGTTTTGTCCTCATGTCCTGAGAGCTCTACTCTCTTCTCACACTGGAGGAACCCTGGGAAAAGAATCTTTCCCTTACGCACATGGCACTCGTAACACCAGACGCGGTTGTGCATAAAACATCCAAGCAAATGCATCTGTATGCAAGCTCCGTTCAAACACACACAACGTACCGAATAAAACCTAAGAGGCTCGCACTTTAAGGTCGCAGAAATAATAGGGTTATTGGAACAGTGACTCTGTTTGCAGTGAAACACAACCTGCACTGTGGGAATGCAAAGCACTTTCCTACTGCTGTTGTAAGTATGGGAAAATTGCTGAAACAACAAAATGGGATGGAAGTCATGGAGGGCTGAAAAATGGAAAGAACAAGAAAACAAGCAAACCGGAGAAACAAAAATGATACGTTGGGAGGAAGCAGAATAAAAAGGATAAACATTTTTTTCTCCTGGAGAAGTGCAGAGAGGGGCGCTCTGAAAGGAAACGAAAGGGTTAGGTGTCGGTTTTAGGCACGGAGAAGTCACTGTTAGGAAGTGTTAATGTGGACCGTAGCTGGGAGTTAGGGAGAATTCTGGGGGCCGGTGGGTCAGACACGGCTGACACACTCGGATCAGCAATGGGATTGTTTCCACTGGAAAGAATTCCGGGAATGAGCCAGAAGAGCTATCAGTGACTTCACTCAGAGGACAGCAGTTTTTATACACAGCCAGCCGGCCGCGCAGCTCTCTCACACTTTTAAAGATACTGCATCTCGTGCCAACAGCGGTGTGTCAGACTCTCTCTGTCACTCCCTCGTGTCGCTGTGCTGCGGCCAAGAAGTGTGGTCACACCTCGAACCAGCGGCTGAAGCGTTTGCGGGGACATTAGGAGCATGGAAATTGCAATAGGAAATTCCAGTGCCTTCAGAATGCATACATGCTCAATGAATGCAAAATATCCACTGAGTAGAGAGCACTGGAGTGAAGCATATGCAGCTTACAAAAGATGAAAATCATGTTTTTTGTTTTGTTTTTAATTGAGGTTGGTGTTATCTCCCCTGGAGCCTCTTTACGTTTTGTCACTTTATGACCACAAACATCAACGTCTTTCTATTAGGATTTTGTGTGACAGACCAGCACAAAATGCAGCATAACTGGAATGTCAAGGAAAAACTACATAGTTTGATGACTAGAAAACAAAGAAATCTGGCGTGTCTTTGTTTTCAACACCCTGAAATAAAATCTTGTACAAACAATAGCCTTCATAAGTTTAAGGTTTACACGTTTAAGCGTTCTAGCTAAGATTCTTGCTTTTAAACCTTGAACTTCTCAGATGTAAAATATTTGTAAAAAAGACGGGCCAATTTCCCTATTTCAATTCTCTGTAGAACTGCAAAAAAGCAACCCTTTAATTACAGAGATATCTTTATAACTTAGTAAGCTGGATGAAGAAACAATAGTGAAGATAAGAGCTGTTCAAAGTATCAAAAGGCTGCAGTCCATTACTGGAGGGCCTCTTTTCATATCTTCTTAACCTCTAAGGCACAGGACCTCTCTTTATTAAAACTGAAGGATATTGCCGTCTCCAGCAATATCTGAAAGTCACTGTGAAGTTCAGAGGTCTCTCACTGACGTCACATCATTGCGTAGCATGGTGCAAGTTCAGACTGCGCCTCCAAGGACTGTACCTCTTCTTGTGATTTCTTTTTTTTTTTTCCATGATCTCATTACTTTTTCCACTGAGATCAAGCAACACTCATTAGTGAAGTCACAAAAAGCTATTCATTACAGCATCCTGAACCAGACGTCGCTTCTTTACGGCGGACACACAAAATTGTTGCTCAACATTTTCCTTTTTTTCTTTTTCTTGATATTCATAACTCTCCCATTCCCAGTCCCCCCCGCCCCAAAGAACAAGGATAGAGATGGTTCATAGAGATGGTTCTCACTGTTTCGCCCCCTAGCAGCTTTCCACGGCAACTCTGACACACTTTTCCACAAGTGCCAGATAATCAGTAGTGACCAGGACGGTTCTTATTACAACATGTCTCCTTGTAAATCACCTGACTAGTTTCCTTGACTGACTGATTAGAATGTTATTTCCATAAATTTCTTTCTGGCTGGTGCTCAGCAATTAATTGGATTTGAGATAATTCTGTTTAAAAAACTTAATTTGTAATTTATATTCAGTGAGTGGTGTATTTATTGATATTGATTCAATTTCTTACATTATTATACCATACAATATCAATTTATACAGAAATACAAGCCTCCGGAAATGTGGGTTTATGTACTGTGCAGTATATGCACTCCACAGTTTGTGGTTATTTTTGCTTCATTGCAGCCTGCTGTAGCATGGATAGGCATTGCTTAGGTGCTAAGGAAGCCCAGTGTGCTTTACTAGTGACCTTCAACAAGTCTGCTTGGTTGGTGCTGGTGTCTCTTATCATCCTTCTGATAAATCGTCTGTAGATTTTATATGAATTTTTTAAGATCAGGTGAGATTCCTGGTCGATCAATACCAAGGTCATTAACCGGGGCGTTAATACCTTTCACAGTGTGGGCAGCTGCCAAGGCCTGCTGGAAAACCAATTAAGACCCTTCAGGAATGGGCTAACACAATGAATGTAACATTTGTAGCCCATTTGTCCTGAATGTGTCTTCGTGTTGTGACTCTTGAATCGCAAGCCTCTCGATATTGTCATTTTTTTTTTTTTTTTGCTCCTTAGTTTTTCCTTCTACTTAAATTTTCAATGGATGCACAATAAACAGCCAGCCTTTTTTTTTTTTTTTTTTTTTTAGTTTTTTTGGCTTACCCCGAGGAAAGGATAGTTTTCAGGAAACGGTCTGCTGAAGTTTCAGAATCGTAACTTTTTTAGCCAGTTTTACGCAACATTTCTTCTGAGATACTTAACTTTTACTTCCCAGTACTCCTGAGCTAATGAATATGAAGATGGATTACAATGTTGTGGAATTTAGCAAGAAGAAAAAGAGAAAATAAACTTAAGTGACTTCAAACATTAACCATTTAGTTAGATTAAGTGTCCAACAGGGAACAGAAAAAAAAAGCGTATGCATCTTTATGCATAGCAGAAACATCTGGCCTCAACTGTAACAGGTTGAACTTTAGCATCCTTGTATTTGAATCTTTCACAATGCACCTGTGACAGACCAGAGTTGTTGCTTCCACAAGCTCAATGCATATTTGTTTCAAGGATAACCCCCCTTGAGATGTATCCAGTACTGTTAATCTTAGTGTACCTGCAAAAGCTTTCAAGAGGGTTTAAAGCGTTCCCCCCCACCCCCCCAGACTGCTTAAGCTTCCCTTCGTCAAACAGCTACCGGAGCTTAATGTAAAACTGAAAGCGGTTCCGAGTTCAGGAATGAGTTTTTGCTGCAAGTAGGAGAAAGACTGTGTGCAAGCCGAAGACAGGAAGTAGCATGTGGCTGCTCTCGCTTCTATATATATACACACACACATATACACACACTTGATGCATCTGTTTTCATAGAGGGAGAGAGAGAGACGTGAAAGATGCCAAGCAGGAAGCAAGACTGCTTTTCTCCAACCACTGCAGGTAAGGTGAGTGGGGGTAAAGCTGAGTGCGTGGGGGTTTACAAGAGGAAAATTACACGGCGCTACTGGAAACTGCTTCGAATGCAGAGGATTACCCAGTTTCAGAAAAAAGACCAAATAAAAAGACTCAAAAGTGTATAGGAAATTCAATTTCTTTATTTACAATCTCTAGAATAATTAATGAGAAAAGTGGTCTAAATACAAAAAGAAAAAAAAAAAAAAGAAAACACCAAGGATAACATGGCGGCTAATCTCCCTGAGCTTACAAAAACAACGTGGGGACCTGTAGGAGACGTGACATGACAAAGATGTTCTGTATACAGCCCTAATGCCACTCACATGAGAAAGATTGAAGAGACGCACATTAGTCATGCTTCCACAACAGTAACATCAAACTCTCCACAAAAAAAAAAAAAGATCTTTTCCTCTAACCTTGTTTGAACTGCAAACTTATGACTCCTGGAAAACAAGTCATTTGTAAATTATAGAGCCACACACACACACACACACGCACACAGACAGAAACTTCCAAACACCTTCTGGTAAATAGTCATAACGGTGAATGAAGAGTACTGCTTCAGGTATTGCCAAATTTTGATGTGAATCAGAACCATATGGAATCAAAAAGTATGGCTGCTTTTAAAAAAGAGGAAGACTAGAAAAGATGGTAAAGTCATCACACCACCAAGCATCTGTTTGGCTTACTAAGAACATGTATTTGCACATCCTTCATTGGCTCTGTACATTGATCTATCAAACTCCTCCATGAACATTTTTTGCTTCGTCATCCAAGCTTTGCTTCTTGGAGGCCAATATGACAGATTTAATAGCATAACTCTGGTTTCAGTGCACATCAAGCCTGCAAAGCAAATCAGTTACACCTTTCATCTTTCGATTTTCTTTTCATTTGCCAACAAATAAGTTTACACAAGTAAATCCTGTGCAGAAAAAAAACAAACCAACTAACTTTTTTTTTTTTCACAATATATCCACTTCTCAAAGACAACCAACATTCACATCGAGGACACAGATCTATAGACAGCAGTGGCAATAATATAGCAATAATAATAATAATAATAATAAAAACAGTGCACTGTACAATAACTTCCCACAGGTACCACAATTGCTCTGCACACAGGTATAAAGACTCTGGGGTCATGATGCCGGCCATTTGGGAGTCAGAGCAGCAGGGTCTCTTGTAGAGGAAGGGCTTCTTCACAAAGCACTAAGCTGCTGCTGCTCTTGAGCAGGGCATCAGCTTCGACTTGACACATGCTGATGGACGCGCTAGGAAGTAGGCGAGGGATGGAGACTTTGTCCACCATTTTGGTGACATTTCCACACAGAATGAAGGTTATTCTGTGTACTAAGCAGTGAGTTTTTTTTTTTTTTTCTCATTTTATTTTTTTGTTTTAGTTTTGACGGATGTGTGCGTTTGTCATGGCTAAAGGGATAGCATCACGAGACACCGGGCGTGTCAGTTGAATGTGCTGGAGTGCTCCAGTGAAGTGTGACCAGTGTGTGTGAAAAAAAATACTGTCCCTCAGAACCAAAGAGCAAAGTGAACATGGTGCTGACCCGCCCAGCCTCTAGTGCTGGGAATTCTGTGCTGGCTGTCCATTTTGCATGCCGCAGTCGTTTTGCTCCTCTTCGTCCTCTTCTTCCTCCTCGCTGACGAGAAACTCCTCCGGAGGCCAGCGAAGCTCTCCGCTCTCCACCTCTCCTTCCGTCGGCTCGACCACGATGGACGGGAGGCGATCTTTAAGCTTACAGCAGCGGTCGAAATCCGAGGGGTCCGGAAATATCTGGGAAGGAAAGACGGGGAGCATTAATCGCTTATCAGAGGGAGTTTGCGCAGAGTTTACATCTGGTATTTAGAAATACGAGTCGGTTCTACTTCAGCTACAAGACCGTCGCTTAAGAGACGGTGTGCATTTTCGATCAGCACTTTCATGGTAAAACTAGCAGCTGTAGAGGGCTAAATAACTGAGAGCTGACTAAGCATCTGATGAGAACCGATTACACATTTGTACCTGCTCTTGCTCATCCCACATTCCTTAAGGTAATGTAATCTTGCTTTCCTCATACTTGAGCAATTTGTTTTTGCATGCATGAATAAGTCAGTCAGTGCCATGCAACCTCAGCGTGAAAGGTCTCCACATTGGTAAATAGCCCAGAGTACATTTGTGCAACACAGAATGTCTTTTTTTTTTTTTTTTTTTACATCAAAGACAATGAAGGCTAAAAAGTAGAGATGGAGAAATTAGCTGGACTGGAAACTCAAATCAGATTTTTATTAAAAACCAGTAAATGCACCATAATTAAGTGTTACCAGGGTCAGGTGGTGCAAACATAATTCAGTGCTTAAGTGGTTACTGAAGGAAACCATTTTCAGTATGAATTGGACGCTTGAAGATTAGAACCAAAGCCACTTACAATTAATCTGAATTAGCATTGTGAATGGACAGCCAACATGACCCGATGTCTTCTTTTCCAAGGGAAAACCTACAGATTTAGAACCTACTCAACAAGATTTTCTATATTCACCTCCATCTGCTGTACGTGAAATGATTACGACTCCAGTAAATCTCATCAACTTGCAGAAGGTCGCTCACAGGCACTCTTTTCATCAGAGGGTCATAATGAGTTATACATAAAAAGAGTCGACTGGCCCCAAAAAGGAATCGGAACCAAAACCATTCCGATTAGAAGGGGAATAAAATTAAAGCATGCAAGATTCTTGAGGGGAAGAAAAAAGTGAAAGCTGGTAACAAATCTGATTGTTGCATCTCAACAGAAGTTTAAAAAACATTTTTTTTTAAACTGAAGGACTTTCTATCTTCTAAAGTTAGTAAGCTAAATGGAAAAGCTTGAAGCTGAAATGAAGTGCATAAGAATTGGTTTGACAGACTATATAATCCTCTGTTCAACCTCCAAGTTTCTCAGGAACAGGAGAAATAGCTCTGGGGAGGGGACGGCCTGCCACTCCTGGTCCAAGAACAGCAGTTTTCTTTCTTTCTTTTTTTTTTTTTTGCTGTTTGGATAAAGTAGATTAATATTTTTAGACCTGCATATTTCACTCCAAGTCACAGGGGTTGAGTTTGAGGAAAGGGGTTAGATGAGAGGGGGGAGGCTGGGAGTGGGGTAAGGGGGGAGGGGGGCAATGTCGCTGTCTGGGCACAGAGCCGAGTGGAAAGAAAGCATTCTGAGAGTCAGAGTGAGACAAGAGATAAAGAGATCCAGCTGTGTCCGACTCTTCCTGAATTCCTTAAGAAACTGGGAGCAAAAACAAACGGAAAGCTATAAATATGCTCAACAATTTAGCTCTTCTCAGGTAATTTAAGGCTGCATGTTCTTATCAGCAGCACTCTAGGTTACCAAACAAGTTCACAGCAAGCTGTAATTATACGTGGAGTCGAGCCTCGATGTGTAAATTAAGGGAATATCCGTTTTTTTTTTTTTTTTTTTTGTCCTGCATCGTCGACGCTTGATGTGCGTCAGCTGCAGAGAGTCGGTCGGGACGGTGACTGACTTTGCCTTTGGTTGAGTTAGCCAACGCATAAAAGACGGCTTCTTTTCCAAGGGAAGGAGCTGGGGCATCTGAATCATGCTGCTGCCTTTTGAGAGGATAACTCCAGCGCCGATTTTCATCAAATTTAATTTCCTCTTGAAGGACCACGGGCGACATCGACTTTAATAAACTTGTGCAAGAGCATCTGGAATATCATCATGCTCATGTCATTCAAGTCATTGTCAGATTAAGGAAATGACTAGTGAAACCAAGCCTGCTTTAAAGAGAGCTTCTCTAAGGAAAGCCTGAGACACTGGGCAAATGGCCGAGATGGTAAATTCACATTGGAGAAGGCAGAGAAGAGGCAAACTGGTGCTCCTTTTCTGCTGGCCTCTTCTCCTTCCGTTCCGCTCAGACTCACAGCTGGGGTGTAAACTAAAGAGTCATAGGAAGCGAGGCTCTTCCTCTGGGTCAGTCTACATCCTTTCTGCACACATCTTGAGCATGCAGCTGCTTACAGTTTTTAAAAGTCTGAATCAACAGCTCTAAATGTTGAATTATCATGTGCGATCTCCTTAAAATGTCAGCCACCTTTCCAAAAATCTGGAACTTGTCTCCAGCCACGCACTTGCACTAAATACGACTTTACTGCGCCACTGCAATGTAACGCTTGTATGAGGCTTTCACCATTTAAAGCTTTATAAATAGTTTTGCTACTGATGCGCTGTACTTGCCACGCCTTGCTTAAAACAAGTTTCAATAAGTGACCGTTTCATTCTCCTTTGTCTTCAAGATTTAAACATTTAAACACTAAGCAGCTTGGTGTTTAGTTTAAAAAATAAAATAAAAATAAAATCAGTGATTGTTTTTAAAATCCGAACAAACAAAAATCAGATTTTTATGAAGTCAATGAAAGCACCATGCCCAAAGGAAACTAGGTTGTGCCAACAAAATCACTCTTCCATGCAGAAGTTGCTGCTGCAGCAAAGCAGCCATTTTTAACCATGATGATAGTATATAAATAAAATGTTTAAGAAGTTACTCATAAGAAAACCCATTTACTTCAGATACGTCAAATGTTCTCCTTCACACAGCAACAGGGAATTGTACCTGACAGGCATCACGTACGGTCATATTCTATGCAACTTTTGGGTTACAAAAGTGAGCCGTTTTGCCACCTGAGGTCAAATAGTATTTGCCTTAGGAATATTTCAAACTCGTAAAAGGTTGTAGTGAATTCAGCAGGTAACAGAAGGCTAAATATTTGAGTAAAGCTCATGCATATGCATGAAGCGTTTGTCATTTACATGAATTACTTCTAGACACGATTGGCGCGAGTAGCGTTACAAGCTAAAGCCAGTTTGAAATGTCAACTCCCTTAGTTTTAAATTAGTAAAATCTCAAATGTTAAAGCATTTGCCCAGATTGTGTCGCGCTTGCTCTGCTCCTCATGCAAATAGTCACTGATCATGACTAGAGAGAAGAGAGACCTGTATCGGCTAAAATTAGCATTGGTCATTAGACGACCCCATCGAGCAGACAGCAAGACAAAGACACAGGTAGCAGCTTGTCAGGACCACCTGATGGCTGCTTCCATTATGAGCGGACCTCTGGCGTTTTTCCATTTTCTCTGCAGGATTCAATTTGTGACTAATGTTATGTCTGCTTTCCCTCCCCAGACCAAAACAAAAATGCAAACAAATAACCAAAATAAAGAAGATATTCCTACTGTTGTGACTGTTGCCAGTCTGTCCTCCTTTATGCCATTTTGTGTAAACTAATAATACAAATGATTAAAAAAAACAAAAACAAAAACATTTCATAAACCTTGACACATATTCTCTCTGGTGATAAATCACAATTCAGTTGTTGCTCTCTCGGCATTTCTAATGTCAATCCTGCTCATGATAATGACTGGATGAATTCATACTGGAATTTATTTCAAGCTCAAAACGCATAGGAGAGGCATTTAGGGAGGAAGTGCCGTCTGGTTTGCATGTGTGAGTATTACCTGGAAGGAGAGTCTGTCCTTGCTTGGGCTGAGCCTCATGTCCTCCATGGGGGTGTTGCTCATCATCACCTCAGTCATATCTGGGACGGGCACAAACACTGGGCTGCAGGGGGCGAAAAATGAGATTTAGTGAGTGTACGTTTGTGCGAAAGAGATGAAAAGACTCGGGAGTTATCCGACTGTCAACCAGACACAGAGGCAGAATACACATTAACAGCTTTCAATGCTGAAGTTTCAATTTTGTTCTGAGTCATAGAAAGATGAATATAAAAAAAAATAAAAATAAAAAATTGGGCTTACACATAATGCCATAAAATAATTGGGCCCAAACCTTTAAGTGCATTCACTTCCCTGTGTATGCTTCTACCGTTTTGTTTATTCTCTGCGCAACTTGACCACAACACACCAAGACATCCAGCCCCTGATTGGCTGTTCTAATGCACTGCAAAGCTGCAGCGCTCGTCATGCCATATGCAAAAGGTAGCCGTTTCTAAATACAGAAAGATGTGCTCTTGCGACTTGGAACAGTCATTGTGAGAGTGTGCTGGGGGCGTGCTGCGGTGTTTGAATAAGGAGGAACCTCATGCGCTCAAAGCTTGGACAAACTTTCTATTTCAAAATACTGTTTTTTTTTTTTTTTTCTAAAACTCATGCCTAGAGCTTTCTAGTGTTTTATGATAAAAGCAGAAAAAAAAAAAAGATACTTTAAGACCAGACTTGAGCCCTGAGACAAGATGCTGAGTGGCCTTCTCACGGTCTCTATTTAAAGCCTGGTGGTCAGTCAGTGGCCACAGGGTTGTGGTTTGTGTGTCTAAGGCTACTTGGGCCAAAGTAAATGGAACCTGACAAGATGCTTGCATGTATGCAAACATAATAGTATTTCAGGGGACTTCTTTGGTACAGGATGCGTGGGCTTGACTTGACCTAATTTTTTTTTTTTTTTTTTTTACAATATCGAAACTGGTGAAGATAAAATTTTAAAACCTAAAATACGTTTGTGCAATATCTGAGCTTTACTCGCTTTACTTGTGACTCAAAGTTGGAGACAAGTTTTGTAAAGTTTTCGATAAAACAAAAATAAAATGAAGCTCCAGTAAAAAGAAAAAACAAAACAAAAAAAAACGTTTTCATACTGATGTCAATTAACAAGTTGTGCCTAGGAAGTAACCTTCTGACGCATAATTTCGTACAGGTCATAAATAAGGTGTTGCTGTGACCAACGGCTTATTCACACGCCTATGGAGGCAAGCCGTCTTTAGGGAGCGCGTCCTGCTCCAATTTTTTTTTTTTTTACAAAAGGTCATATTGAGCAGGAGTGGTACTTCCCAAACAGGAAGAGCATCAGGTGGAGCGTGAAAGTATGTTCGTTTATAGAAGCATACTCTCTGCATACATGGTTAAATATAAACAAATACTGAAAAATATTGCACACACCTCTGGAAGAATAACACCAAAGCCAAACTTTTGTAGAGTCGTCGGCTAGGAATGCACTTCGACTACTGTCTGACAACTGTCGAATGCAGGAAGACTTGCTCTGTAGAAACATTAGCTTTTATTTTTTTTTTTTTAAACGAGTTGACGTGGCGAGTGTCTTTCACCTCAAGCGACAAACGAGAAAGCCATGCATTTCTAGTTCCAGCCATAACTACCGAGTGAAGTTATGCTGTAGCTATATCATTTATGAGCAGCTCCTTTAAAAGTGTTTTTGACATTGGAAATATGGCTCTTTGCCCAGGACACTTCTGTGTCAGAGGCCACAGAAGTGCTAAGGACTGACAGGGGAGATGGATTCTGGATTCATCTGTCAGTTTCACTCCAAACTGGCTATCTGTGCTTGTTTGCATACGCAACTCAGTGTTGTGCAAACCTTAAGTGCCATTAGCAAATATAGCTCAATACTATGATTGGGTAGGCTTGCTTTAGTTGGTGTACGATTCTAGATTTCTCTTTAGCCAAATTAAAATCCTCATTACATCTTTTTTTTATTTTAAAGAACTTAGCAGAATCGGTTTGTGTATAATTGAGTTAATTTTATGTATAAATCTGTCAGTCGCCCATCAAGTTTATTTTCTTCAGTACAAATCAAACTTATATTCTGTGGTGCAGTCAGTAATCAAGAGCATAAATTAACACACCGTCATCCAGATCAGGGTGAATCATGTGACATGATTCACTCAATTTCAGGAGATCAATAAACCCTGAAGCAAAGGCAGGTTCAGTTTTTCCATCTTTTTTTTTTTTCTACAACAGGTTGCAATGCGGCTGGGAAATGCTAAAAGCAAAAAATGCTTCCGACTGATTTTCTGCAAGTAATTGTTTCAGCACAGGCCAGATCAACAGGCTGAAACAATAGAAGGATATCCAAAAATAAAAGACCGCAGCTTTGTAGACTTATGAAGTTGGGGGAAGGGTGTGGGGGTGAATTGTAGATGTCTTTGAATTCAAATTGGTCCCCAAGTGGGGGACATGCAAGGGAGGAGGACAAAGGGATGAACACTGACAGCAAGGACCTGAGGAGACAACGACGAGAGGGGAAGGGAGGGAGAGAAGAGAAAGAAAGATAAACACTCCGGCCTTGCCAGTCATATTTCTGGTCTTGGATTGTATAAACATCCTGCTCGGCTAAGAATAACAGAACATCGGCCAATAAAACATAAAGGGGGCACAATGAGGAAGAAGTGGGAGTGCACGAGCGAAGAGTCGACCTGGGAAGAAACAAAATGCTGTCGTGTCGTTTCAAGCATCAAGAAACGAAGGACGTGTCCCAAAGAGGGACACTAAATACGAGAACACATTAGGAGCCGTCAGCGTCCTCAGCAGGCAGTTAAATGCAGTTCAGCAACAAACTACACCACATGTTGTTCTATATTGTAGAACCACATTTGAATTCAAATTCAAAGATGCTTTATTGACCCCAAAGGGAAATTAAATGTTGTAACTCAATTCAAATTCTTTATTGTACATAGTGATGGCAGCAAAGATCTCTCGTAGCAGTCTGTATCACAGCGAATTTGAAAAAGCCTCTGACAGATCCAACTATCCACTGGATCTGCTTAACAGGCTGGTGGGGTAGATGGCAGTAAGTCTTTGCATTTTGATTCAATCGATCCTGCTGGCCTCCACTGAGTACATGTTCAGTCTTGTGGTTGCATCCTATCGGACGCAAAAAGTTAAACAGTAAAGAGGGGATATTCATCCAATGACTGCATTATTCTACATTTTATGCCCTTTGTCCACAAAAACAGCTCTTGGCTGATAATGTTCTGAATTTTGGGATGTCACTGTAGTAAAACTGAGCTAAAATATGTAAAAAAAAAAAAAAAAAAAACTTTAATTTTCCAGATCATCTAAAATTTTAAGCATTTTTTCAAAGTTAGAAAAATAAATAACATAAAAATGAGGAGGAAGTGAGTGGACACATGTCGCATTGTAATCCCATTCCCGAAACAACTCTTGAAACCTTTCACAGACCGTCTATTTTGGTCATACTTTTTGAAGTACTCCTCAAGTCCTAATCACAGTTTTCCTCCAACATCTTGAGTAAAAAACAAGACCCAGGCGGCTCTGTGGCACCTTGTTTGTTTGTAATGGAGCTCGTCCCCCGAGCAGTCTCGGCACCAATCTCCCTACAAGTGAGGAATTTGAATCCTGCATCGCCGACATTGTTTCCTCCTTAGCCACCCGGTGGTTCTCGCTACTATGATTATAAATCTTGACTTGTGTGGCAGCATGGGCAAAGCTGCTGACATTCCAGGCCCGCAATGTACTTTACACTGACAACGTTTCATTGCTTGGCAGGTACAGCTGGGAGAGACCCTCACCCTTTTCTTCAACCACCACGTTTTCCACTGTTTTAAAACAGAGAGGATCGGACATTCGTCAGAAACATGTTGCCTTGTGTCAATCATGAATTTTGGGGTTAGACCAAACTATTGAGAAAAAATCTTCCCATCTACCCAGAAAATGTGTTCAGGCTAGGCAACCAGAACTCAAGTAAACCACCCAAACATCCCAGGTATGCTACTCAGATTAAATGCTCCTGCAATTGGGAAATTGAGCTTTCACAGAGATAAAATGACAAGACAAGCATGTGCCAAGTGCAAGCAAGCAAAGATTGGAAAAAAAGAGTGAGTGTGGTTACAGTAAAGAGCTAGATTCTCGACTTCCTGATAGAGACAGGCAGAAGCCTACTGAGGTTTTAATGGTGCTTGCAAAATGATTTCAAAGCAACTTGCACATCCTCCTGACAGGAGGGGGGGAGGGATGTTCAAGAGCACAGAAATCAACTTTCCTGCAACAAAAAATGGTGTTAATGAACACTCTGCCTCCGGATTTCAATGCACCTGCAGCTACTTGAAGACAAAGGGCGAAACAGGAAAGGCAAGGTGAACTTTTGTGCACAAAATACAACGAAATGTCAAAAACTAAACGAATGTGACGTCTCTGAAAAGGCACATATGGGACAGTCTTTAATCAAGCTGGTAAATAGCTGAAAAGTTTAGAGGATGGTTGAGGCGTTGTGTGTGTGTGTGGGGGGGGAGTGTAATACTTTAATTTGTTTACACCTTGATCCGTGTTGCCCTGAAATTTTCCAAGTTCAGGGGCAACACCCCGCAGAAAATCTCAAAGGAAACAAGAGTGGGTGTACAGCAACAAAGGTGGCGGATTCAGAGGGAAATCACCAAACAAAGTCAACCTCAAGCACCTCTTTCGTCGTTTCCCCCGACCAGTGCAATGTTTCATATCCGAGTAGTTTCACTTATTCAAATACAAGAACTACAGAGTGGCATAAAAAAAAAAAAAAAAAAAGCCCAGACGAGCGAGACAAACAGGTGCCATTAGAAGAGGTGCGAGTACTTACCAGTATATCTGCGGTGAAAATACAGACATGAATTCACACCTGCTGTCGGTTCAGTGAAATCTGATTAATTCTCTCCAAACTATTTTTACTTTTTTGAGTAAATGACTCAAAAAATGACTCTCCGGCAAAAAAAAAAAAGAACAAAAAAGCGAAAGTAACTGTGCAGCGAGTCGGACGGCCTGAACAACGACCACGGTTCCGTCAATTGATGCGTCTGATCGGAGAAACCAGCTGTGTTCAGTATTTATCCGAGAGGCGGTGCGCTCGGTCAGTCGGAGACACACCTCCCCTCCCCACAAGCCCCAAAATCCTCAATGGCAGCTCATTAACAGCGTCGGCCAATCAGAGCGCTTGTGACTCACCCCCCTTCCCCCCCCTCCAATCCTCAGGTCCCCGCCCTCGGCCCTGATGACGTAAGCAGTGACACAGCCTGCTCATTGGGAATGGAAGGCAAGAAGCTGCAACGTGCAATTGATTTGTAGTCTCCAAGGCAACAAAATGAAAGTCTTACCTCCCCATCCCCTTTTGAATGACAAAAACACGCTGATTTGCCCGTTAGGTGATGCGTGACATTCATCCAAATGAGCAGGAGACGGATTCATTCACAAATATATGCTTCAAGGGCAAATCAATGTCTATATTCAGCTGTTCAGTGTGCATGCACAAATCAAGCACACACACATCACAGGCTGCCTTTGCAACCTGTTAAATGTCGTCAAAGCTTATGGAGGAAGTTTTTTTTTTTTTAATTTTCTTTCCCTCGTTGCTCAGACATACTCAGGTTACGGTTGTGACATAAAGAGCATTACCGACATGCGCATTTTCAAAATTGCCCTTTAGTCTGCTCATTGCTGTACTTTTAGGAAAGTGCCTTGCAGTTTTCAGAGCAGACAGTGAAAATCGTAGGGATGCCTCTACTGCCACCTTGTGTCTGAAAGCTATTGGCGACCCTGTTCCCCATGGCCCATTAGCTATAGCTTGCCCGTAGTCAATATACTTGGTATGCCAGTGGCTGTTTGCTATTTCTAGTCGATAGCCAAAATTCAGCATTAGTAGCTCCAAAGTCACAACTTGTAGCCTATGCCTTTTTCTACTCTAGTTGATGACCAGGTCAAATATTTTGACTGCTGTGTTATAGTTAGCCAGTGGTGGAGAAAGTACTCAAAAAATTTACTTAAGTAAA
>NW_015114316.1:15958-16560 GCF_001443285.1 Poecilia latipinna | reverse complement strand
ACTGTACTTAAGTACAGTAACGAAGTACTTGTACTTCGTTACTTCCCACCACTGTAGTTAGCACTATAAACATTAACTGTTTGATTCAAATTCTGTCTACTAGCTTATATGTAATCCTTAAATTTGCTCACTTGTTGACTAGTGAAACCTAAAAGTCAACCAGTTTAACTAGTGCTTTAAAGCAAGTGTTTAGGTACCCTCAAGTGACTGCTACAGAAGATTCAAGGATTTCCCAGTTATGCATGAAAGAACCAAACCGGCACTCCAGGTGTGTTTTTGAAGAGGGTATGACATCATAGGTTATGGTCGACTTTTTTGAGTTATGAATCATAACATGTTGTAAAACTCAAAAAGTCAATTTTACATAATACCGCACCATTTTAAATCAGAGATATTCAATATTTACACAAGGAAGATAATCCAGTGACTCGATTAGCGTGGGTCGGAAAAGCCTAAAACGTGGAAAGCAGAGCGTATCGTCCGAGTTTAAGTCCTTACACTGGCTGCCTGCAGTTCAGAGAACAGACTTTAAAATGCATCTATTAGTTAAAAAAAAAAATCACTGAATGGTTGCACAACACAACCCCCCCCCCCCCTTCTCT
>NW_015114316.1:7730-9956 GCF_001443285.1 Poecilia latipinna | reverse complement strand
GATCAAAATATATTAATAATGAATTGTCATACTAACCTTCCAGGCCATTCTGGTCTTCTGGTTCTTGTTTGCATCCCCAGAGTAAGAACCAGACAGAAAAGAGGCATTCATGTTTTTTTTTTGTTTTTTTTTTGTTTTGTTTTTTTGCACAACAAACTTGGAAAAAATGTCCAAAAAACTACAAAACTGTTGAAGCACTTAATACATTTGCCTCAAGGCTAAAAACCCATTTGATTAGAGTTGACTTTGGTTAATAGTAACTAGAACATATTACTGTATGCGATTAATATATTTGATGTATGTTTGATGATGATTATTATGATTTTGATGGTATTTCACAAAATGTATAGCTTGCTGCTTATTTCAACATGCATGAAAAGTGCTACAATAAAACCTGACATGAATGATGAACTTTAGGCTTCTTTTTTTATTTGGCTTTTAGTTGACTTTTTATAATTTAAGTTATTTATCGACTTCATCTTAATCAGTAGTTTGGATTCAAAGTTATTTGATTTTTACATTATGTGTTTATTTTTGTTTTACTATCATGGTTAATGAATGTTTTTTCTGGTTATTTGAAGCTCATGTAGATTTAATGTAATTATATTAAAGAGTCTCATTGTTAACGCACCTCTGAGCATCTACACGTGAGAAAAACCTGATCACTAAATCTTAACTGATATGCCATAATAGTGAAACTCCTGGATGAAAAGCAATGAAACAAAATAAAGACATCAAGATTATCCCAAAAGTTACAACAGACAGAGGTAAAAGTATTAAGTTCAACTGGTCAAAGAAGAACACCACTGTAATTATCAAACAGGCTCATCAGAAATGTAACTTTCAAGGGAACTGAAAGCAAACATCACTCCTGAGCAGCATCCTAATAATTGTAAAGATGATAATTTATTATTCTTTTTAGTATTCCTTAAGTCCATTTTGTTTGACACTGACATGCACTCATACTGCTGCTTTGTTGCGAAAGGGGATATGATTCAATCAATGACATTTTCAAATCTGTCAACTTTAAACTTTTGCTGACGAAAACTGACCACAAGATGGCAGTAGTGTCTAAGGCGTCGATGATCCACAGCTGAGGAAAAGATCACCTACTCTGGAGATGACAGAAAACAAAGGAGTTTTGTTCATAACTGGTTCTTTTTTATTAACCCCATTCCCCCTCCAAATAGCTTAATTTAATAAATCGGTATCTTCATTGAAAGCTTTCAGAACGATAAACTTTACAACGATACAACAGCAACCCCTTAGAACAAATGCAAGCTGGCATAAAATATATAAGCAAAACAGAGAATATTTTACGAATCGCTTTCTTCTTCTACTCTCCAATTTGCATTATTTGTTATTTATCCCTTCTTAGTTTTTTTTTTTTTTTTTCTCTCCATACGAGAGGCTGTAGCACCTTCCCACAGCAGGGAATTGGCTGCCAACAACTAAGCGGCCTCCCTCTCCTTCTTTTAACTTTTCACTAACATAGAAAGCACTCCTATATCAGTGCTTCTGTTTTTCTGCTATGTTTTCTTAAATCCCCATTTGGTCATGGAAGATGGCCGCTCATACAGATCCAGATTTTGCTGGAGGTTTCTTCCTTCCTGCGAAAGGTAAGTTTTTCCTCTCCACTGTCGCTACACGCATGCACGATGGATTGCAGTGAAGTCAACAAAAAAAAAAACACAAGTGATTGTCTACTGTCAACACGCGTCCACACAGTTTAAACTAACTTGAGTATTGAATTAATGTACTATTTGATATGATCAAATGGAATGTGATTAAACTGAAATGGCTTTTTTGTAAAGTGCTTAAAGACAATTGTTGTAGGCACTACATAAATAAAGTGAATTGAATTGAAAATCAACCCAAAAAGTAATTCTTGGCCAACTGATCAACAACTGTGCTTATCTCGTAATCAAAGGGAGTTACAATTTCAGCTTGGTGAGATACGATTATTACACCCAAAAATACCAACATTATTAACTACTCAATCATGCCACCTAAAAGGAAGTATTTTATTATCATTAGAATTTATATAATATTCAGCAGCATAATCCCAGGATACTTTCACTAAATAATCAAAAAAGCTACCAAAACCAATACGGCCCTATGTGAAAATTAAATTCTTCACTGCTATTACATGGATATGTTTCCCAGATAGCACATGATGTTAAATCAACGTTGAAAAATAGTTAGAATCGTTGATTTTTGGTTGAA
>NW_015114316.1:0-1805 GCF_001443285.1 Poecilia latipinna | reverse complement strand
CTCCTTGAGCTCTGGGTCAGAACATTTTATTACTAGGTGGGGGTTAATCATGTTTCAAATTAAGCACTACATGTTGAGAACAGTGGGTTGTGATTCCTTTCTGTACATTTTCTTGTCTGTAAATATTATTACTGACTGTGCATAATGTGTTGACACAAAAACATCTACAAGTCTGTACTAGGAGTTGTACAGTCCACCTCCCCAATTTTACACTTGTTGCTTTTCCCAACCAAAAAGCCACTTTGCTGCTGGCTTGTTTGCTACCGGCTTCTGAATTGAATTCTCCGCTGAGCACTTTTATGGTAAGTTTTTCAATATTACTTTGATCTTAAACGTGTTTATTGAAAAATAAGGAAATTGTTTTGTGCCCATAGTAATCCTGGTTATTTTGGGGCAAAACAGTGCCCCAAAATAAATTATTATTTGTAATAATTGAGGTCATGTCTCCTTTTGTATTATTTTCATTTTACCCACCACTCCAGGCCTAAGTATGAAATCCTGTGAGATTTTGTGGGATTTGAGTTTTTAAAATAGGGTGGGGCCTATTGTTTGGTCTGGGAGAGCATGTGGTGGACAAGGAAGTGTAAGGCTGGCCGGATCCAGGTGGGCTTTAAATTGTTGTGATAGTAATCACTTGTTTTTAACTTTTTATTATGATGATGATTACATGACCGTCTGCAGCCATCAAGAAGTGCAGAAGGTTGTTAATCATCCACATATTCAATCAGGTGAGGCAGAAGGGAAACACTGAACTAAACCTGCTAATGACTGATTCAGTCTGTTGATCCTTGGATTGGTAACTGGTTAAATTGAACTGGACTATTGTTACTTTATTAGCATATAGACACTTTTTAAGGAATTTAATCAACTTATTTGGAAATATTTGTAGTTGATGGAAGATTGAACCAGCTATTTGATGGAAGTTTATTCTGTATAAATTATAATTTTTCCAACTACACTATAAATCACCTTTTGTTCGATTTATTTGTCTCTGGTGTGTTAAATAAACCTGATCCTCCCTGAGTTTTATTGTTAGGTTTTCTGATAAACAGCCCTTTATTTTAAATATTGATTTAATATCAATATCATAAATCCTACACTATACTGCAGCTTGATGGGTAAATGCAGTTGTATATGTAAACATTAAGATAAATATTAATGAAAGATTAAGATATTAATTTAACAGTGAGTGTACATGGGGAACTATATGGTTTGTATTTGTTCTCAGACCTGTAACCAGTACACTGTTTAATCTTTCAATGTCTTTCAGAACTTTTCCAATGTTTATCATATTTCTAACTGGCACCTTCCTCACTTTTATTTTTCAGCTGTTGCTCTGCAGTTTGACCGAAAGCTGACTCTTGAGGACTGCAGCAAAACTGTCAAGAAGTGGCTTCATTATGCGCCAGAATGAGAGTCAATCAAAGTGATGCCAACCAGAGTCAAACTGGGGTTACCACAACTTGTACTGTTTCCCTACTTCATAGGGAACTTCATGGACTCTGTTCTTCTGTGGACAACATACTGTTGTTTTGACAATCAAAGAGTCAAATATGTTTAAAGATCTGTCCCTCTTTTCTTAAATAAAATGTTATATCAAACCCATGTTGTCATTTTTAACCTAGTGTGTTTAACACCAGTGAAGAAACTTTTAGTGGCATGTTATGATGTAGACCTATCAGACCTAAAAATGTACATAAATCCTTACCTTTCATTCAATATAAAATCAACACAAATCTGCATGTACATCCACATTCAGATGAAGGTTGAATCAATGTTGATTCCTAACCTATTCAATGTAATAT
>NW_015114315.1:203426-206418 GCF_001443285.1 Poecilia latipinna | reverse complement strand
CAGGGTTCTTATGCAGTCAGGAATTACATGGGAAAGAGTAGCATTTCATTTCAGTGTTTAAAGATTGTGGGAATGTATGGAAAAAATAGAAGGATGGAAAAATATTTGTACTCTTAGACTATTCTTTTTAAAAGAATAGTCTACTCTTGTATAAGAATTGTTTTTGTCTTTGTTTTTGTCTATTAAAAGAATAGTCTACTCTTGTATAAGAATTGTTTTTGTCTTTGTACCCTCCCTTTTTTCTTGTATCCTTTCTTCATTTCTTCTCTCTATCCTTTCTTTTTTCTTTTCTTGTTTACTTTGTTTCTGTAGTTCAATTCTTAACTCCTTGGGTCTGTCCTTCCATCCTACATCTTTCACTCCGTTCTTCCTTTTCTTCCATCTAACTAGTGTTAACTTTGTTTTATCAATCTATAAAAAACTATATATAAGACATTTCTGTACTGTCAAGAGAAAAAAAACTTAGATAACTGGGTTTTATCTGAGATAAAAGAAAATATTCCAGAGAGGAGGTGATACAAAAAAATTACGGAAATGTGATGGAGTTTGGACACTTTGGTGACTTATTGTTGTTCTGAACATGTTCCTCAGGTTTATGTGGAAACTACAACATGGCTTTGAATGATGACATGACGTCTCCTCAAGGGAGCCAAGAAGGAACTGCAGTGACATTTGGTAACTCGTGGAAGGCCGACCACACATGCCCAGATGCAGGCAGAATACTTTCAGACCCCTGTTCCATCAGCATGGAAATTGGTAAAAAATAAATTTAACAATGTTATTTTTTTCCAGCCAATTGAAAACCAATGTGATCATCTGTTTAACAATATAGCTTTTCTTTTTTCTTGCTTTGTGAGTATATATATTTAATTTGTATTCAGTATATTCCAGGTTACTGGAAGTGTAAAAATATTTGTACATTTTATTATAGAGAATTATGCCAGACACTGGTGCGAAATGCTCAGAAATCCAAATGGTACATTTGCAAATTGCCATTCAGAGGTGAATCCTGAATATTACTACAAGGTACAACAACAACCTCTTCTTTCAGATTTTAATTCTGTTTTATTGGACTATAATTTTGTTAAAGTGTTCTTTTCTCTGCAGCGCTGCCTTTACTCCACCTGCAGCTGTGAGAAAAGCGAGGACTGCTTATGTGCTGTCTTCACCTCTTATGGTCGAGCTTGTGCAGCAAAGGGAAAGTTTGTGACAGATTTTGGAGACCAATGTGGTAATGTGTCTTTAAGTTTCATGACAACACATTAACCGTCATATGTAAGTCTTGCAACTGTCAGGTAATCTTCCCACATTATCCACAAAACAGAGAAACACACAAAGAGCTGTCCATCAACTCAGATCTTCACTTACAATCACCGGAGATGCCAGCTGACTTGTAGTTCACTGAGCTCAGATCAGCGGAGCTGCACTTCACATTTCTTGCCTGTGGTTGGCTGTTTCTGCCCTGATGGTCTCTATCTGAATGAAAAAGACACTTGTGTACCCAAAGAAGAATGTTCCTGTTTCCATAAAGGAGAATACATTGAGGCAGGAAAGTCTCTCAACATTGATACTGAGCACTGGTGAGTCAGAAGAAACCTTAAATAATATGGTTACTCACGTTTTTTTCCTCCCAGTAACTAGCATTGATGCTACATATGCGTTTCATTGTGAATCTTTCGATGCTTTTCCCAAGTGTTTGCGACGATGGAAAGCTTCACTGCCATCCCCGGAAAAACGAGTCCTTCGGTAAGTCACTAGGTCATTCATTTCCTTGCTTTCCCATAGGACCAGGGGTGAAAGTAAGGGGGTACGGAGGGGTACTCCGTACCCCCAAAAGATTTAGCGGGGGTACGCAGTACCCTCAAGAAAATGGAGCGGCTGTCTGCTGTAAAGAATCAGCAGGTGCACGCAGCCGTGAGTGCGACCGCTGATTAGACATGACTGACTGGTTATTCTAACAATGACCAATCTAAAATAGTGGTTTTTAAACTTTTTTGAGGTACCAAACCCACCAGTTTCATATGCGCATTCACTGAACCCTTCTAATAAGTAAAATATCGCCTGCGCTGCTGGAAACTGTTGAGCGGAGGGTGGGGGAGGGGTACGTGCTCCTCCGCAGCACTGATTGGCTCAGCAATGTAACGTGATCCTTTGCAGCAAGTGATGGCAAAGTGGGGCGTCATCACGACTTTACACAGTGTGTCTTTACCTCCGGCAGAGGCTCCGCCGAACCCCTGAGACCGACTCATCGAACCCCTGGGGTTTGATTGAACCCAGGTTAAGAACCACTGGTCTAAAACATGACTTAATAAGTTAATAAATAGATTTTTCCTCACTTCATATTGTTTCTGAACTGTTCGTGATATGCTAGCCCCTCAATTCTCCACCTTTTGCCCCCTCGGAGTTCGAAGCTTTCGTCAACTGCCAGCCTTTAAAGGTACTCCGCTACAACATTTTGTTACAAAATATCCAAAGTAAAAGCAAAGAGAGATGAACTAATTGTATTTTATGTAATTAGGTTCAATTTCAACAACACATCGCAGCTTGAGAACACCGCTATGACCAGAGATTTCATTTAATTTAACATGAGAGTGCTTGCGCGTTTATCTCCAAAACACAGTGGTTGCCAAGGGGATTGGTGCGTTCGATTAAATAGACTGGGTCATTTTGCAAAGGTGGTGCACTAATACTAAAAACCTCCGCTTGCTTTGGGACAGGACGAACAATAAATCATTTACCATCTACAAACCTTTACATAAAAACCGCGAGAACAACTAAATTGTTAAAAATTTCAAACGAAATCGAAACTTGACCAGCATGCAGAGAAAAATAACGTCCTTATTCAAAAGAAAAGACAGGGAGACCGGAGCTAAGAAGATACCCGACAAAAAAAAAAAAAAAATAAAAAATAAAAAAAAAAAAATATATATATATATATATATATATATATATATATATATATATATATATATATATATATATATAAAAAAAG
>NW_015114315.1:195579-200414 GCF_001443285.1 Poecilia latipinna | reverse complement strand
AAAATGATTGTTAGTTATTAAATAGAGAAAATTGAAGTATATTCAAAAAAAAAAAAAATATATATATATATATATATATATATATATATATATATATATATATATATATATATATATATATATATAAAGAGAGAGAGAGAGAGAGAGAGAGAGAGAGAGAGAGAGATTTTTTTTTTTTTTTTGTCATAGTACCCCCAAAAATTTAAAAATACTTTAACCCCCGCATAGGACTGGTACTGGTGTAATCTTGTGAAATGTGAACAAGTACATTCTGTTTGTACAGCATGTCCTGCTTCAAAAGTGTACTTCAACTGCTCCTCTACAAGCGCCAAGACCCTTGGACCACAATGTGCTAGAAGTTGCATGAATCTGATTGACAATATTTGTGTGAGTTTTTGTCTTGTTAATCTTTGATGAGGATCAGAACTCCTGATATATTTTTTCATTTTTAACAATATGTGGACCTTTTATGCACCACTGAAATGTGCTTTGTGAACATGTTGGTCAGCTTATGTGAGTATTTTCAAACTGACTAACCAAAAATGAATACTGGTTAAACAAGGGCCACTAAAATAGCCCAAATGTCGCATGTGGTTTTGTACTGCTGTCTTTCACAGGCTGTAGATCTCTTGAGACAGTAAAATAGCTTTAATTTAATGTTGGTTGAGGTAGGCTCACTCAATAAATTAATGTTTAAAGCGAAAGATATCAACTATTTCTGAGTACTTTTGAATAACTGTATACATATTATCTCCCCAGGATGCATCAGAATGTGTCTCCGACTGCATGTGTCCTCCTGACCAGCTTGATGATGGTAAAGGCTCCTGTGTGAAAAATGAAAGTGAATGTCCATGCCAGCACAATGGTAAATTCTATAAACCTGAAGGGACATTTCATCAAGATTGCAACCTCTGGTAAATAACTATACTACTTGTGCTGCATTTTTTTTATAGACTAAAAACAATTTTCTGTTGATCATTTTAAGTTTGAATTTGATGCATTTAATAATTCTGCTTAATTCTATACATTTATTATATATTTAGTACTTGCAGAGGTGGAAAGTGGATATGCACAATGAACAATTGTTCACAGAGCTGCATTATTTATGGAAGTGGACATCACAGAACATTTGACATGCGACAATATGAGTTTCAAGGACATTGTTCTTATGTTGCTATCAAGGTAAGCTAATGCAAAAACACTTCTAAAAAGCATTTGTCTGCAGCTGGGATTTGATTATTAGGAATTAAATGGGATTATTTAATGAATGAAATATTACTGCACAGCAGCTGGAAGGAGATTACTTGGTAAAATACAGATACTGGCTATCAGACAATGGATCTTTGTTAGTAAAGGATGACTCAGTACTTTGTCCACATCAACAAATTAAAGGGAAAGTCTAAGAATCAAGCAGACCTTTGTGTTTGAAATGATTTAATAAATTTAGGTATGAGCTTAAAACTAAATATCAATTTTTCCTGAAAACGCATTTGCGTACGCAGCCACATGTCAAAAGACAGTATGTTCTTTTGAGGAGCAATTTATGTGTGTAGTATTCTTAGTTTGTGGGGTTTAATTAATTTACTTATTATTTGTTCATTATCTGTTCTCTTGAGCACAACTTAAATAACCTATTTTTGTTCAGAATAATTGTTTTAATAAAACAGCAGAGAGTGACATTGAAGTCATCACAGAAGATGAACCATGTGGATCCACAGGCACAACATGTTCCAAAACTGTCAGAATTCAGCTTGGGGTAAGGCAAAATGCAAAGACACAAAATGCTTTCCCCAACCTTAACAACTCCTTCAAGTACCTTTAGGTATCAAAACAGATAATACATAATCAAATAATACTAAAAATATTGAAATATTGAAAAAAAAAGTTTATTTGTTTTTTTTTTAATACAAAACTTAAATATTCTTTATATTTCAGAGAAATGTGATCACCCTCTCAGATGGAACATATAAAAAGGACGTTTTGGAAAATGGCACACAAATAAAATATCAAATAATAAATCGGGGCTTTTATATTGTGCTAGCTTCTGATATCGGTCTAACTGTAATTTGGGATCGCAAAACATATTTTGTTATCCAGCTGGAATCACAATTCATGGTGAGTCTCAGCAACTGATTATAAGAACAAAGTACAAACTTGCCAATGTTGAGGCTGATATTAAAACATGGTATTAAATGTGCCAATGACTGACTTGTTACTGTTTGTGCAGGGCGAAGTGTGTGGCCTGTGCGGAAACTTTGATGGTAACGGAGAGAACGACTTCACCACCCGAAGTGGGTTGGTAGTGAGCAGCCCACTAGAGTTTGCAAACAGCTGGAAAGGGGACAGCTCTTGCTCAGATGTGGATAAGCTTGTTGACGCTTGTGAAGAAGCACATCATCGAGACCACTGGGCAAAAATGAAGTGCAACATCATAAATGGAGACACATTCAAAGACTGCCACTCCAAGGTACTACAGTGGTTGTGTGTGGAGTGAAGATGTTGCACTAAAAGTACAAAAACAATCCATAATTTTGCATGCCTAAACAGGTAGAACCCACTCCGTTCTATGAAAACTGTGTGAAAGACACATGTGCCTGTGACACTGGAGGGGACTGTGAGTGTTTCTGTTCAGCTGTTGCAGCTTACGCACAAGCTTGCAATGAAGCTGATGTTTTGATTTCATGGAGAACTCCGGAAATCTGTCGTAAGTAAACAATATCTTCTTGAACTTTTTTTTAAAGTTTGATACCTAGTAAAGAAATAAACTGTTACTGGACAGATAACTTAAGCACAGTTATATTAAAAAAACAAGAAATATTACGACACAAAAGTATGGTTGCTTTAATTTTTATTAGCAATTGAGTCAATAATGAAGTTGGGACAAACTCTAAAAACAAACATACCTATGGTCTATAAAATTATTGAAAAGGAAAGGAGCAACACTGCTTTCTAGATTTTTCATCAAAAAACAAAATACTCTAATAACATTTGTTATTAGATTATTTTATTTTATGAGATGATATTGTGGTTTTAAAAGAAGATCACATTTTAAGTTGCAATTTTTTTAAGTATTGTTTCTGCACTTTATTTTTAGCTGTCTTTTGTGATTACTACAACAATCATGGTTCAACAATCAACATGAATCAAGAATCATGCTTATGGCACTACCATCCTGGGACTCCAGATACATACCTGACTTGTTCAAATTATTTTCTACATGTTCCAAAGCTTGAAGGTAAGTTGTGATTTAAGGCTTTCTGAAACCACAAATAATGCTTATTAAAAATGAATTAATTCAAGCTACCCATTAGGCTGACTTTATGAGGAAAATAAAAGATTATTGTAAGCAAAATGATTTAACATGACAAAAAATAAAAGCATTTATATATCTTGTGAAAGCAATGTTTAGCATATTACTATATTATAAACAAAAATGCTTACAAAGATAATGTTGCTATTTTCAGGTTGTTACCCTCATTGCCCAGAATATGCCCAAGCTTTTGATGAGGAATCAAAAGAATGTAGTACATGTACACATATATACACTCCAACTCCAAGCACTCCAACATCAACAAAATCTACCACTACAACAAACACTGCTACCACCACAGAATCAACAACAGAATTCACAACTAAAACTGAAACACCAACTACAACCTCAACAATTACAACTACAACTCCCACGACATCAACTGAGTCTACAACTGTAACATATCCTACTACAACCACCACTCCCCCCACAGAATCCACAACACCAACGCAATCTACCACTACAACTGAAACACCAACTACAACCCCAACAACCTCAACTACCACCACATCAACTGAGTCTACAACCAAACATACTGGAACCACAGAATCTACTACACCATCAACCAAGTCTACAACTGTAACATATCCTACTACAACCACCACTCCAACCACAGAATCCACAACACCAACACATTCTACCACTACAACTGAAACACCAACTACAACCCCAACAACCACAACTACAACCACATCAACTGAGTCTACAACCAAACCTACTGGAACCACAGAATCTACTACACCATCAACCAAGTCTACAACTGTAACATATCCTACTACAACCACCACTCCCCCCACAGAATCCACAACACCAACACATTCTACCACTACAACTGAAACACCAACTACAACCCCAACAACCTCAACTACCACCACATCAACTGAGTCTACAACCAAACCTACTGGAACCACAGAATCTACTACACCATCAACCAAGTCTACAACTGTAACATATCCTACTACAACCACCACTCCCCCCACAGAATCCACAACACCAACACAATCTACCACTACAACTGAAACACCTACTACGACCCCAACAATTACAACTCCCACCACATCAACTGAGTCTACAACCAAACCTACTGGAACCACAGAATCTACTACACCATCAACCAAGTCTACAACTGTAACATATCCTACTACAACCACCACTCCCCCCACAGAATCCACAACACCAACACATTCTACCACTACAACTGAAACACCAACTACAACCCCAACAACCTCAACTACCACCACATCAACTGAGTCTACAACCAAACCTACTGGAACCACAGAATCTACTACACCATCAACCAAGTCTACAACTGTAACATATCCTACTACAACCACCACTCCCCCCACAGAATCCACAACACCAACGCAATCTACCACTACAACCCCAACAACCACAACTACAACCACATCAACTGAGTCTACAACCAAACCTACTGGAACCACAGAATCTACTACACCATCAACAAAGTCTACAACTGTAACATATCCTACTACAACCACCACTCCCCCCACAGAATCCACAACAC
>NW_015114315.1:180484-191515 GCF_001443285.1 Poecilia latipinna | reverse complement strand
AGAATCCACAACACCAACACAATCTACCACTACAACTGAAACACCAACTACAAGTATAGAATCCACAACACCCTCAACTAAATCTACAAGCCAAACACCTTCTACTACCCTATATGGTTGTCCTAAATGGAATAAAATGGTAAGTTGCATAACTTTAAAAACCCTGAATCAAGCTATTTTTAAACTACTAAATGTTATTCTTTTTAAATGTTTTATTTTACTTTGATGATTACCCTGATTATCCTCTTTTCTTTATTACAGCAAAATGAGACCTTTTATTTTTGCAACTGCACCATGGCCAAATGTATTGGAAGCAATACTCTTCAAATAGTGCCCTATGAATGTCCACCCATCCAAAACATAACTTGTTCCAATGGAAAAACTCCTGTTCTGGTATATGATGAATATCAATGCTGCCAACATTATCAATGTGACTGTAAGTTATTTGGTTAAAATCCTTAAGAAATAGACCAAAAACTAAATATTTTGACCACTCATAAAGGAAACAATACAACAATATATTATAATGATTAATTGTATGAATCGTAACAGTGATTAGCACAAATAGTGTTGCAAATTGGTTGAAAGTAGCCATTAGACTATTCAAGCACAACTTCATAGGGATTCTCCCATGCAGCTCAAATAGCTTTTTGCTAATGTGTCATTTCTAGACTCTTTAGGAAAACTGTGGATTTTATTCTTTCTTTTTACAATTGGTGTGAGCTATATTTGTGGCATAAGGCCTACTTAATCTTAAGCAAGTCGTCATAATATAGTGGCTGATCAATACATTCAGTCAAATGCTTCTGTTTTAAACTGAATAAAGATTTCATTTCTTTTTATCACTCCAGGCGAGTGCAAAGGGTGGGGAGATCGTCATTACAGCACATTTGATGGACTATCCTACAAATACCATGGAAACTGTTCCTATTATTTGATGAAAGAAATTACACCAAGGGATGACTTGGAAATTTACATTGATAACATGCATTGTGATCCTTTGGAAGATCCTTCATGTCCTCAGTCTTTAAATGTAAACTATGGAGCAGAACATATCAAACTGTCCTATTTTATTCTCAATGGACAACCAGATTTGAAGGTAATACAAGATGATCCCCCTCTGAATATAATACTTTTATACTGATTACAAAAGACAAACAGTATATTGGTCAAGATGTGTCTTGACCAATATACAATGTACTTGCATGTGGGATCAAATGTCTGTTTTAGCCTTTTTTTTTGATATCTGAATTGTGATTATTTTGCAGGCATTTACGAATGAAGTGAGTCAAAAGCTCCCTTATTGGAAACAAGGTGTTAAAGTGATAAGTACTGGCACTAATTTAGTTTTAGAGATCCTTCGTCTAAATGTGGTTGTTAAATTTGGAAGAACTGGATTTAGTATCAACCTTCCATACAAGTACTTTGGAGGAAACACACAGGGTCATTGTGGTAAGAACTACCTCTCAGGAGACCATCTGTGTTTATCTTCTGGTTTGAATGTAGATAATGACACTTCAAAATCTGTGATAGGAACTTGCACCAACAGTCAAGGTGATGACTGCTGGCAGTCTGGAGGAACAGTATCAGAAGGTTGCGCTAAAATTGCTGATGGCTGGCTTCTAGAGAAAGATAAAGGCTGCAAGCCTGGAGGAGAACCGCCTTCGAAACCTCCATGCAGCGCAAGTCCTGTATGTGAACTCCTTAAGAGCAGGTACTTTGTGACTTTGTTCTGTATTTTTTTTTTATTGTAAATTAGTTTGGAAGCTTTTAAAATCATCATTTTCTCTTGTGATTATTATTCTTTTTCTTTTTCCACCAGTGTCTTTGCTGAATGCCATTCCCGGATCTCTCCAGATAATTACTACAAAGGATGTGTTTCTGATAGCTGCCATGTTCACAACGGAGCGAATGCAGTGGAGTGCTCAAGTTTAGCGACTTATGCTGCTGCCTGCTCTGACGTTGGAGTTTGTATTCACTGGAGGAACCACACTGATCTATGTGGTACAATATTTATTTTTGTCCAAGTGGACATCTTGAAACCAAAAATAAGTTTTTCAAATCTAAATTTTAATTTGTGCTTACAGTTTGATTAAATAAAACAAACTAAATTGTTGTCCTTTACCAACAGCCAGTGACTGCCCATCAGGCAAAATTTATAAACCTTGTGGACCTGCATATCAACCAACTTGTGAGGACAGGTGAGTTATAAAAAATAATTTAACATATAAAGTTATTTCCTCATACTATTATGGCAGGTACTAGTTATTTTTAGTGTAAACAAAAGGAAATTGAACAAAAATTGTGAAAGCAACCCTGATAATTCCTTTTCCTTTTTAATTAAACTTAGTTTATCAGGTGATGCTGATTAAAAAGCTAGATGCTTTGTTATATAAATAAGTAAATATCTGAATATGTTTTAATAGTCCTCAAGTCTTTCTGAAAGTTTTCTCTTGTCTTAGTTACTTACCTCTTTCAATCTGTCAATTCCTCAATTTTGATCAATTCCACCTAATTTGTTTGCTTTTAAAATAAAATAAAATAAACACTCAACTTGCTTTCTTGGTCATTACAATATTCAGCAACATTTAATGTCAAAATTATTCACGCTAAATGTGAATAATTTAAACTCATTTAAAATCATTTTAATCCTCCAATAAGTTTCGACAAGGAAATGAGACCTCATTTATTCTTTGGAGGTGTGTTAAACGATGGTAAATGTAAAAGGAGTATAATCCATCCATCCATTGTCTGTTCCCTCTTACCTCTTCAGTGTCAAAGGGGACCTGGTGCCTAATTGCAGGAGTTCTTGAGAAAGACGAGGGTACATCTTGAATAGGATGCCAATCCATCTCCTGACAATATTGACACACACAGCAAAGAATAACCATGAACAAACAATTTATGGGCAATTCAGCAATTCAGAGAGAAAATAAATATCTAAAACACTTCTAGACTGTGGAGTACGGAGTGGAAAGTTTAGCTTTTTCTTTAGTCTACAAAGCAGAAGTATTACAATCTTGTTTTCAAGGGCCAGTGTACTGCAACTTTTAGATTTGTCTCATCTTCAGCATACCTCAAAGTGAAACCCATAACTGCAGCATAAATAGCAATATAACTAATAAACCCAGTGAAAGCAAAACACAAACCACTAAAGGAGCAATTAAGATGCAATAAGGAATAATGATTTTTGTTGTTGTTGTTGTTGTTATTGCAGTCCTAGTGATCCAGGTATGGATTTCACTACAGAGGGCTGCTTTTGTCCTGCAGGGATGAAACTGTTCAGCAGAGAATCAAAAATATGTGTTAAAAATTGTGGTAAGTATGTAATCACAACTCTGAGGGTATGTGTTAGTCTTAAGATTCAAGATTGAATCGTTGGTTCCTTCTGTTTTCTTTTCTAGCTGCCTAACTGGGGTCTTATTCTGGTGATGTTTATGAGCTGTCCAAAATAATTTGCAGTTTTTACAATTACTGTTTCCATAAAATTTTAAAATACCAAATCTATATCTGTTCTTAGTGAGAGAAAAATAATGTCCACAACACATCCAAACATTTGTCAATATAACAAAGGAGAGCTGCACATTTTGTGACAAAAAATGTGCAGTCTGCAAAATGTAACTGAGCCAAGTTTGCCTTTAAATGAATATCAAAGTGTTTTGTCTAGAATATAACCAACACGCCCAAAACCTGTGCTAACACACAGTATATGAGCTTAACCTATCATATTATTTTGGTTTTCCCTCTCTCTTAAAATATCTAATATGCAGTTTGCTTGCAGCATATTTTTAATTATTGTCCAAAAGGGTACATTTTGGGAGTTTTGTCTCTCTTTGACACATCAATCAACCAATCAATCAACCAATTTTATTTATAAAGGACCCTTCATACTAAAAGCAGCTCAAAATAACTTGTAACATCTTACAAGTTACAAGTATTCACAAAAATCCTATTGGGATTGTCTTTTTCATAACTTTTATTAGGTGTGTAGTACTTGGGGAATTGAAAAGTATCTTAATCCCAATCACGAATAAAAGTGATTAATTTCAGCATTAGCAATTCGAGAGAGCAGAGACTCACATAATTATGTTTACACTATGTTTTAACAGGCTGCCTTGATCCTAATGGGACGCCCCGGGAGGTGAGCCAAACCTGATTTTCATGTAAAGTCCTCTACTTCTTCCCTTAGGTGTTAAAGTCAACACTTTGGTTTCTTTTTTTTTAGTTCAATGAGACATTTGAATACCAATGTCAGAACTGTGTGTGTGATGAGTCCACCAAAACTGTGATCTGCAAGCCTAAGACGTGCCCACCCACTATTTTACCAAGATGCATGGGTCCAGATTATGTCCTTGTCAATAAAACTGATCCATCAAATCCCTGCTGCGTTGTCCACGTTTGCCGTAAGACATCAGTAATAATGCTGATTACTGTTTGCTGCTTGTTAGTGTTTAAATTAGTAATAAATTGAGTTTTCCTTCTTTGTGTAAACAGAATGTCAGATCCACGCTTGTCCGGACATCAACATGAACTGTGATGTTGGATTTAAGCCAAACATCACTGTTCCAGAGGGAAAATGCTGTCCAGTACTTAGTTGTGGTGAGTCTATAAAATCGATTTGAACCTGCATAGTGCCAAATGGATAAAGAATCACTTTTAAAGGACCATTTTTTAACATAATTGTTCATTTTCTTTCCTAGTACCTAAAAGAGTCTGTGTGCTAAATGATGTTGAATACCAGGTAAGTGACAAATGTGTACGGTGTTCTTTTTAATAACCCTTTTAATCCTACCATTATAAAGGTTCGCATGAGCTTATTTTTACATTTTTGGATGCTGCAGAGCCATTATTTGGAGCATTTCAATTGCCAATACATCAATACAATCCTTATATCCAGATCTTTCACAATTTATATGTTATTAATATATAAGTTTTAAATTTGTGGTATAACAATGAATTTATGTGGATTTGTCAGCCCGGTTCTTCAGCTCCTGGCCAGAAATGTGAGAACTGCTTCTGTTCCTCAAACTCTTCATCTGGTGGTCTGATGGAAATCAAGTGCGAGAAGCAGCAGTGTGAAAAAACATGCAGAAAGGTGAGGAAGACAATGTAACGCGTATGGGAATGTGGCCACTCTGGTGGGAGAAAGTGTTGACATGAAGTTGGTACTCCAAATATAAATGAGATTCAGGCATAAGCTGAGGTATCTATATGTAAATGCCCACTAATATAGTCTGCACCAGTAAACATGGGAATACTGTTAAAGAAATGCCAGCTAATGCTAAAGGAAACTGGATTCAGAATGCATAATACTACATGGACTTTAGTGCTTATTTACACAAATTAAAACTCACTGCTTTTTTGTGGAAATCAGGCAAGTAAAATACAATATACTGAACAGTTTTCAGCATTTTTTAATAATGTCTCAATTTTCAGTGTGGTGGGCCAATTTCTGTTGTTCAGTTGTAATGTTTGCTGTTGTCAGAAAAAGATAAAAATGAATATTTAACAGTTTCTTAATTAGAGCTTAGAAAAATTATGTTTTGCCAGTGGTTCAACCCTTCACAGCAGTTATAGTGGGGAAACATAATAGCCATGCCTGGTTTATTTCTAAGCATGTTTAGGTGTTGCAATATCCCCGAGAAAGCCAAGACATGAATCATATTAAAAATCTGTGGCAAGATTCAAATATTGAGGGAGATTGGGCAAAAATTGTAATCGCCACATATGCAAAGCAATATCCCAGAAAAAAACAAACTATTTTCACTGAAGGCTGTTACACAAAGTAGTGACTCTGACTTCACACTTTCTGAATTTTGTTTGTAAAGGTTTAGAAAATTATGTAACATTTCTATTCAATTGTGTACAAGTTTGTCTATTGGAGAAGATCTAAATAAAAAACTTTGTAAATGGGGGTAATTGCTTGAAAAAATGTTAAAAGGGACAAGAGGTGTGAATAAATTTACAAGCAACTGTATTTTAATCTGACCTTCGATTTTATTGAATTTGCTTTTTATTTCAGGGATTCAAATATGTAAAAACCAACTCAGATGATTGCTGTGGGACGTGTGTGCAGACCCAGTGTGTGTTCGTTGTTAATGGCACTGAGACACTCTTAAAGGTAAACCAAATCATCTCTGTGGGTTTGCATAAATTTCTGTAAGTATAAAACAACTAAGTATGTGGTTATCTGTGTGGTAATTTCCAGGAGGGAGAAACCTGGTCACCACCTGAAAATAAGTGTGAAAGTAAGACTTGTGTTAAGAATGGTGAGACTTTTACAATCACCAACAAACAAATAATTTGCCCAGCATTCCAAGAGAGCAACTGCAAGAATGTAAGTGCCTGGTTTAATACATAAACCCACACTGGATCATATACAGGGAAAAATTCTAACTTATTGTTGATTTTTTGTTTTCTATTCAGGACACAATTCAGACTGCAGCAAATGGTTGCTGCAAAATCTGTGAGTATGATTATTTTCTTTTCTTTAGAGTCAAAGACACTGAAACAAGCATAAAAACTAATTTTTTTTCCTCTAACATTTTAAAAGGTGTGGAAAAAGAGAAGGCCTGCAGACTGTTTAACCGGACAACTCCTATCAACCACAATGGCTGTCAGTCTGAGTTGAATATGCCGTCATGTGAAGGATCATGCGACACTTTCACCAAGTAAGTATGACATTACTTTTAGTTTTGTCTTCCTCTGGAAAGTCATCAAATCGTTTATTAAGCAGTTGTGAAGTACTGAATGTGCTGATTTTTTCTGTCCTTGTTCTTTTCAGGTACTCTGAAGCAGCAGCTGCTATGGAGCATTCCTGCTCCTGCTGTAAGGAGAGACGCGCCAGCAACCGCACTGTTACCCTGGCGTGTGAAGATGGTACGCACGTCCAGTTCACTTATGTGCATGTGGAGGAGTGCGGCTGTGGGCACACAGAGTGCACCACACCTGCTGCACTGCATGTTCGCAGAAAGCGACGCTTCACACTGCAGTGACACAGTCCTCTGTCCTCACATGTGGGACCAAGATTTATCTCCAAGAATCATTTAAATAATCATTAAATCTCTAATAAGGTATTGCATACTTTATGGAGCTCATTTATCAGTTGATTGAATAAAAAGATGCAAGTGAAATCAAGTCGCCTGTCTTTTATTGTCTTGTTTGGGCCAGCCATCTCAGCTACTGCTTGTGGTTCTTATTTATAAGAATAGTTATTGTTAATACCCTGATCTCTGAGTAATTATCATATTTGCTGCTGTATCACAAAATCTAATGAATAATTATTTTCTGATTTGTTAGTGAGTTCTAGAACTCAAATGCAAGACTCAACATAGTGACATAAAATCAGTAACACTTTAAAACAGTCCAAGGTTAGGGCACAAAAATCCATTCCAAACATCTGAGACAAGTCCATAAAACAAGTTGAGTCAGGATAGTGAGACACAGGTGGTTGACTATAGGTGGGAACCTCAGCAAGTGAAGTTCTCTAAAACGAGACAGGAAATAAGTGCACAAAATAAACACGGAGATCTCAAACCACGATATACAAGTGTAAAACACTCAGCAGAGCTGGACACAATTGACCTGACTTAGACACTCTAGAGAATCTAAATACTCACAGAGACAACTAGAATTTTCTTTTCTGGTTAAGAAAATAAAAGCCTAGGAGATAAAGGTCTGAACTTAAAATAATTCAGCTCAAAGTTATTTGAACAAATTTGCATTTTAGCATCTGTGAGAACAATAGCAGAACTAGTTTCTTGTACTGTATTCAACCCCCAAACAGGTAAAAATAGTTATGATGTAGACCTTGATATTTCAAAACAAACTTGTAAAGCTAACAAGTGATAAGTCGTTGTTTGTTCTTACACACATTCATATTTGTACTTTCAACCTTTTGCATTAGATCATATTACACTAAACACTAAATATAATCTGTGCAACTTTTGTTGAATATGATGAATCACATAAAGTAAGGATTTAAAAAGTATATTTTTGAAAATATATATATTAAAATTAATATTTACATGTACTTATATAAGTTTAAAAAGCATCTGAATGTAGCAGTAAATTAAAACAGCCAGTGACCACAGTTTGTCACTTCTTCTATTAGATTTTAATGCGGTTGGTTCTCACTTTTTCATTCCGTGACCATTCTTGAGAGACGTGTTTTTTGCAGAGCTGCAAAATCACAGCCATTTTGCTCCAACATGGACACAATCTGCTCCTGGCAAGCGTGATAATGTTCCTCCACACTGAACAGCTCTCTGGCACTATGTAGTGTGTAATACAGGATGTACCACCCCCTGAAATGGTTACACAAAACGGGGAATACCTGTGCAGGATCTGCCAATGGAGATTAATCTGCCAGAGGCAGAACAGGTAAAAGCCACGCCTGTGGAGAAGGGGCTGATGACACCCAAAGCTCAGAGCTGGATGATTCATCGTGCTTTTTTAGGTTGCCAAGGCCTTCATCCAGGAAATTGTGAATTTCTTTTGGAAACTTTCCCGAAAGCTCAGTGTGTTTCCTTCTTACGTGTCGTTACACAAATGAAAGAAGTCAAATAGAAGGACATTTGTAAGGTGGCAACAACATTTACATAGCACTGTAGTTTGTCATGAGGTGTTTTGAAAGATGGTCCCAAATCCAGGAAGGCTGAAACATTGAGTAGTTGATGATAGTTTTAATGAACATACATGATGACAAACAAAACTTACAGTCAGACAGGTGAATCCAAAAACGGGAACCAGAAACACTAGCATGATGAGGAGAATAAATGAGGTAAAAAAAAAGGAGGAACCAGAAAGGAGGAATGAGAAAGAGGTGATTAAATAATTGGAGAATGAAGTGGCGGGTGTGCAGAGAAAGAGACTAAGGAACACAGAATAATAATGAAACCAGAATCAGGGAAGCAAAGTGCGAAACAACTCAACAACCCAAGATCCAAACATTTTCCCTTTTCTTCTCCAAAGACTTAAAAGGAAAAGGAATAAGATATTAAGCAGAGAAAACAGCGGAGGTCCCAGCTGCGTAGATTACTATTAATAAGAATCTTAGTTTTCTAATTAATGACAAAAAATTAACTTATATCTTAGTCATACCTAAATGATTTAGGACAAAAATTATAGCCAGATCAACCAATACATTGCTTCTATGGGTAAACATGGTAATGACAAACTTGAAGCAAATCAAACATAATCTTATTTGTACTCTCCAGGAGTGTCTCATTTTATTGGCTGTTTAATTTTCTGACACGCTTGATGAAGAAAATACAGTACAGCATTTAGAAAAATTGTGAACGTCATTTCAAACAATCAATCATATTGACAAACCCGCACAAAAAGGCGGAGTTACATGGAAATCTAAATGTATATATATGAAGCCCTGACTGTCAGCCTCACTTTTATCTGCTTTGGGTCACAAAGCCCTCTGTGGCAACCATGAAGTGGACTGTGGTGTGGTTGTGTTTCTTCAGCATTGCTGGTGCTACTGAAGCCAAGCGGGGTAAGACTTGCATATTTTAGATTCTATCGAATAGATTTTGGCACTACAACCAAAATTAATAAACTATTTCTACTAGTTTAATAGACGATCAGGAGGTCTGTGATGTTAAATATAATTTTCTAAAAAGATAAAGTAATAAATGTGTAATTTCTAGATTATATGTTGTTCATATTTTGTTTTAATTTTGCTGTTCTAGCTGACAACCATGTCAACAACATCTGCAGCACTTGGGGCAGGCAGCACTTTAAGACCTTTGATGGTGATGTCTTCCAGTTTCCTGGCCTGTGTGAGTACAACCTGGTCAAAGACTGCCGCAAGTCCGAGAATAAGTTTTCTGTGCACATTAGACGAGAAGAAAATGATGGAAATATTACAATAAGTTATGTTGTGGTCACCATCTCTGAAAATACATTCACCCTAACCAAGACTGAGGTCGCTGAAAACGAGAATCCGTAAGTAAAACTTTGCAACAAATTTACATTAGTCAAGATCTTTTACATTGTGCTTGTCAAATCTTCAAACTTTTATTCTCTTTTATCAGAGTCACTCTGCCGCACTACAGTGGCGGAGTAAAGGTGGAAGAAAGTACATTTTACATCAGGCTTCGAGCGACCAAAGTCGGCATTATAGTCATGTGGAACCGTGAAGACGCAGTCATGGTATACATCTTTTTGTTTCTGCCTTCCTTTGAGTCAATTTTTGTTTTCCAAATCAATAAATCACATCAACTGACTGATTACGTATAGAGGTCCGGCTTAAAATAAATACATTAGCTCTCCCTGTTGGATGAAACAATTGGAGATACAGTAAATCTCTGCTGAGAGGAAATTATGAGATGATAAAAAACTTTTTGGATTGTTGGAAACGTTGGACTTTAACTTAACTGTAACTTTTAAAACTTTTTGACATTATAGGCACTGTGAAAGAACAGAGAGTGACATTTTATTTCTGATATGAATGATGAAAAATAATGTGAAACATGATCCTCTCTGTTTTGTGCTTCAGGTGGAAGTTTCAAACAGATACCAGAACCAAACTTGTGGCCTTTGTGGAGATTTCAACGGCGTTCCTGTCTATGATGAGTTCATGGATAATGGTTTGTAGTTCAATGAAATGTGTAAAATGTATTACAGAATGAAAAAAAATCAGTCTAACCTTTATTTTTTCACTTCATCTTCATAATCAGCTATTAAAATGACCCCCATTGAGTTTGGAATCAAACACAGAGTCCATCTGCCAAACGATGAATGCAAAGACCCTCATGTAGAAGCTGATGAATCAAAGACGAATGTGTCAGATTCATGCAAAGCATTTGTAAGTATAGCAATCAGTTTTTTCCAGTAAAAATGTTAAGTAAGATGTTGACTTTTGGATCTCCATCTTATTTGCTCACTACAGCAAACCATCTGTGAACAAATATTTCACGGGGATTCCTGGAGTTCATGCGCCGGCCTGATTAGTGCTGAAGCTTTCATCCAGGCATGCGTGGTAGACATGTGTGCCTGTAACAACGGTACCAGTGACTT
>NW_015114315.1:177284-179081 GCF_001443285.1 Poecilia latipinna | reverse complement strand
TTTTACTTCTAAGATAGAAATTATCCATCAGGAACTTATACCCAGTCTTGCCTTAACATCATCTGTCCCAGTTTCAGTTGTTCCTATAATTCATTCTCGGTCTTCAGCCTCCCTTCTGTTGATGATATCACCAAATTAATTCAAAAATCTAACTCTTCAACCTGCCATTTAGATCCTCTTCCCACTGTTCTTGTTAAAGCCACCCTTTCCTCTCTCTCCCCTCTCATCACTAACATTGTGCATTCTTCCATTACTACTGCTGTTGTTCCCTTGGCTCTCAAAACTGCAGCAATAATCCCAATACTTAAGAAACCTGGTTTAGATCCCAAAGAACTCAACAATTTTCGCCCTATCTCAAATCTTCCATTTATTTCAAAAATTCTAGAAAAGACAGTTGCTGCTCAGCTCCATTCTCATCTTTCCAGCAATAATCTATATGAACAATTCCAATCTGGTTTCCGTCCACTCCACAGTACAGAGACAGCGCTTCTTAAAATTACAAATGATCTCCTTCTTGCTACTGACTGGTTTATTATCCATACTCCTTCTCCTTGATCTGATTGTGGCTTTTGATACAATTTCACATAACATCCTTATTGATAGATTATCCTCTCTTGGCATTGTAAATACACCTCTCAACTGGTTTCGTTCATATCTCTCAGGTCGCTCTCAGTTTGTTCAGTTACAATCATTTACCTCTCGCCCAATTCCCGTCTCTTCAGGTGTTCCCCAGGGCTCTGTCCTGGGACCCTTGTTGTTTATCATTTACCTCCTCCCCCTTGGTAATATTTTTCGCAAACATAACATCCAGTTTCACTGCTATGCAGATGACACCCAACTCTATGTTTCAACCGAACATAGTTCCAAGCTTCCATTTTCCTCCCTCACTGATTGTCTTCTTGAAATAAAACAATGGTTTACTCTTAACTTCCTCAAATTAAATTCCAGTAAAACTGAACTTCTCTTAATTGGTACTAATTCAATACTAAGTAAACTTGATAATTTCTCCATTTCAGTTGATAACTCCTCCATTTCTCCCTCCCCTCAGGTTAAGAGTCTGGGTGTCATCCTCGATAGCACCCTCTATTTTGCCTCCCATGTCAATAATATCACTCGATCAGCTTACTTTCATCTCCGAAATATTCGCCGTCTCCGTCCTTCTCTCACTCCGCACTCCACTGCTGTTCTGGTCCACAGTTTGGTCACATCTCGTTTAGACTATTGTAATTCTCTGCTTTTTGGTCTGCCACAGAAAACTCTGCATAAACTACAATTGGTTCAAAATTCAGCTGCTCGTATTATTACTCAGACCCCCTTAATTCATCACATCACACCTATTTTACGACAGCTCCATTGGCTTCCAATCACATATCGCATCAACTATAAAATACTTCTTCTAACTTTTAAAGTAGTTCACAACCTCACACCTCCATATCTCTCGGACCTCCTTCACATTGCCACATCCACCCGTCTCCCCAGATCCTCTTCCTCTGTCCTTTTCACCGTTCCCCCTGCTCGTCTTGTCACTATGGGAAGCAAAGCATTCAGCCGCTCTGCTCCCAAACTCAGCAACTCACTCCCACCTGATCTCCGTAACATTGAGTCTTTGCAATATTTTAAGTCCAAACTAAAAACCCATTTGTTTGAACTAGCATACAGTTTTTAATTACCTTTGTACTGTCTTATAAATCTTGTGTGTTTTTTTTATTACCGGTATGTATTTTATAATCTTCTTGCTTTTATGTCAAGGTGACCTTGGGTGTCCAGAAAGGCGCCTACAAATAAAATGCATTATTA
>NW_015114315.1:168436-174308 GCF_001443285.1 Poecilia latipinna | reverse complement strand
GGCCAAGGTGGAGAGCAAGGTAAATAGTGTGTCATTTTTTATTGTTGATAATTAACACAAACCAGACATGAAAGTGAAAATTTCTCTGTGCTCAAACGTTTTATATATTTCAGGATGGAGTAAGTCCAAACTTTACTATTCGGGCCCATTTGGATCAGTGTGCACAAAAAAGAGCTGATATTTGTCTAAAGGCTCTTAAAATCCATCTGGGCACAGATAATGTGAGTAAAATACAGATGTTAGTATTTACATTCTCAGTTCACACTAATATCTACAGATCACTCATAATTGGTTCTGTCTTTCTACAGGTATTAATGTTTACATCTGAGGGAAAAGTTCAACAGAATATGGAGGACATCAGTTTGCCATATTACTCAGGTGGGTCTGATGAGAAGCAAGCTTTAATTGAGCTCCTTTTTTCAGGAATGGACTTTCTATTTGTGTAACATCAGGTGATTTTTCTGACATTATTTACAGGGGACATCAGAATATTTCATGCTTCATCCTTTCATATCTTGCTCAACGCCAAGTTTGGCCTCCAAATTCAGATCCAGCGTGTTCCTGTGATGCAAGTCTACATCAGTCTGGAAAGCAGCTACAAAGAAAAGACAAGTGGTGAGTTTTATGTTTTCCTCTAATTTAGCCAACTTCCTTTATAGACCATATGTTATATGATAATCAGAACCAGACAGGGTTCTTATGCAGTCAGGAATTACATGGGAAAGAGTAGCATTTCATTTCAGTGTTTAAAGATTGTGGGAATGTATGGAAAAAATAGAAGGATGGAAAAATATTTGTACTCTTAGACTATTCTTTTTAAAAGAATAGTCTACTCTTGTATAAGAATTGTTTTTGTCTTTGTTTTTGTCTATTAAAAGAATAGTCTACTCTTGTATAAGAATTGTTTTTGTCTTTGTACCCTCCCTTTTTTCTTGTATCCTTTCTTCATTTCTTCTCTCTATCCTTTCTTTTTTCTTTTCTTGTTTACTTTGTTTCTGTAGTTCAATTCTTAACTCCTTGGGTCTGTCCTTCCATCCTACATCTTTCACTCCGTTCTTCCTTTTCTTCCATCTAACTAGTGTTAACTTTGTTTTATCAATCTATAAAAAACTATATATAAGACATTTCTGTACTGTCAAGAGAAAAAAAACTTAGATAACTGGGTTTTATCTGAGATAAAAGAAAATATTCCAGAGAGGAGGTGATACAAAAAAATTACGGAAATGTGATGGAGTTTGGACACTTTGGTGACTTATTGTTGTTCTGAACATGTTCCTCAGGTTTATGTGGAAACTACAACATGGCTTTGAATGATGACATGACGTCTCCTCAAGGGAGCCAAGAAGGAACTGCAGTGACATTTGGTAACTCGTGGAAGGCCGACCACACATGCCCAGATGCAGGCAGAATACTTTCAGACCCCTGTTCCATCAGCATGGAAATTGGTAAAAAATAAATTTAACAATGTTATTTTTTTCCAGCCAATTGAAAACCAATGTGATCATCTGTTTAACAATATAGCTTTTCTTTTTTCTTGCTTTGTGAGTATATATATTTAATTTGTATTCAGTATATTCCAGGTTACTGGAAGTGTAAAAATATTTGTACATTTTATTATAGAGAATTATGCCAGACACTGGTGCGAAATGCTCAGAAATCCAAATGGTACATTTGCAAATTGCCATTCAGAGGTGAATCCTGAATATTACTACAAGGTACAACAACAACCTCTTCTTTCAGATTTTAATTCTGTTTTATTGGACTATAATTTTGTTAAAGTGTTCTTTTCTCTGCAGCGCTGCCTTTACTCCACCTGCAGCTGTGAGAAAAGCGAGGACTGCTTATGTGCTGTCTTCACCTCTTATGGTCGAGCTTGTGCAGCAAAGGGAAAGTTTGTGACAGATTTTGGAGACCAATGTGGTAATGTGTCTTTAAGTTTCATGACAACACATTAACCGTCATATGTAAGTCTTGCAACTGTCAGGTAATCTTCCCACATTATCCACAAAACAGAGAAACACACAAAGAGCTGTCCATCAACTCAGATCTTCACTTACAATCACCGGAGATGCCAGCTGACTTGTAGTTCACTGAGCACAGATCAGCGGAGCTGCACTTCACATTTCTTGCCTGTGGTTGGCTGTTTCTGCCCTGATGGTCTCTATCTGAATGAAAAAGACACTTGTGTACCCAAAGAAGAATGTTCCTGTTCCCATAATGAAGATTACATTGAAGCAGGAAAGTCTGTCAACTTCAAATCTGAGCACTGGTGAGTCAGAAGAAACTTTAAGTAGCGGCTAAATTTTCGTCCAGCATGAATAAAATGGTTGTAACTTGAACAGCATGTCTATTTCATCGTATGAATTTGATTCTTTTTCCAAGTGTGTGTGCCAATGGAAGGCTTCATTGCCATTCCCGGGGAAACCAGAATGTAGGTAGGTAATTGGGGCTCTCATTTCTTTACTTTCCAATAACATTGATACTGAGTTGACACGGTGTATGTTGAGAGCATTTCTTCTGTTTACAGAATGTCCTCATCCAAAAGTGTACTTCAACTGCTCCACTGGCAGAGCTTTTAACCACAGACCACACTGTGTTCGACGTTGTTTGAATCTGGATGATGATGCTTGTGTGAGTTGTTGTCTTGTTGATCTTTGATGAGATCATCTCCTGATTATTTTGATGTGGATTAATAGTCCAACTTCTTAGGGACAATACTGTTTCCCTCAGTAAAAACTGTTATAATGTATCCATGATTAAAACTCTTATTTTGAAGTATTTTGCTTTTTTCTACTGTTAAATGTTTGAGATTATCACATGCATTTTTATATCAGACAAACAGGACCTTAGTTTATAAGTAATTTTTTTCTTCAGTTCTTAACTAGGGGGCCCAGTGTCTTCAAACCCACAAATCAATACTTTCATACGGCCAAAACTGGTGGGACTCTGAAGAGTTGTCTTTGTTGATATACCATTAACCACTTGAGAAAGTAGATCTGATTCAATATTGACTGAGATAGTCTAATTCCATGAAATGATGCCTACAGTGAAAACTGAGAATGATTAATTGCTGTGTATTGACTTGATGACTCTACATTTCCTTCCCAGGATGCATCAGAATGTGTATCTGGCTGCATGTGTCCTCCTGGCCAGTTTGATGATGGTAAAGGCTCATGTGTGAAAAAGACAGAGGATTGTCCATGCAAGCACAATGGTCAATTATATAAGCCTGGAGACAGAGTTTACCAAGATTGTAACCGCTGGTAAAAAAATAAATTAAAAATAAATAAATAAATAAATAAATAAATAAATAAATAAATAAATAAATAAATAAATAAATAAATAAAAATATTTATGCAGTTTGTGCTGCATTATATAAAAAAACATTTTGTTGAAAATTTAAAATTTGAAGATAATACATTTATTTTGTTTTGCTTTTACTCTACCTATTTAGTACTTGTCGAGATGGGAAGTGGACATGTACATCACATGACTGTTCACAGAGCTGCATTATTTATGGAAGTGGACATCACAGAACGTTTGATAATCAGTTTTATGAGTTTCAAGGAGACTGTTCCTATGTTGCTGTCAAGGTAAGTTTATACAAAAAACACAACATATTTTCAAAGCTGTGGTTTAATTATTATTAAAACTCTTCTTTTTCTATGAAATGGCTAATGTGCAATAACAAAACACAATAGGAATTTGAATGTAAATGTACATTCAAATTTGAATGTAGCTTTACATTCAAATAAGAATTGAATATTCCTATTTGAATAGGGTGTAAGCTAGGGTGAAAAAGCTTACACCCTAAGCTTTTTCACATCTTTGTCAGATTACATCCACAAATGTCATTGAAATTTATTTTCCCTTTTTAGAGATATGTAAGTAGAGTGCTAAACACATTTACACAAATCACCCTTCAGATTGTTATTCACAACATACAACCAGCAATATGTACTTTTACTTTTACTTCACAATTATGAGCTTGTTTGTTTGCAGTGGACGGTCAGACAAAATCATATCAAAGTAGATTGATGTTTGCAGTTGTAATGTAACACAATTATGAAAAGTTATTGTTTTTGTCTTGCACTGTATAAATGCTTCAGCCTCACTGACACCTTGAGGCCATTGTGACGCAAAAATGAAGGTTCAAAGTTAATAATAAAAACACTAAATAAAATCTTAAATCTATTTATCTAAACGTATAGCTACCTTTAGATAAATAGGTACTTTTACTAAATAGGTAAAAAAAAAAGTACTTGGTAAGATGCAAAGAATGCCATCAAATAATTACTCTGGACTTCTGAGAAGTACTCCGACTACTTTGTCCATGTTAACAAAGTAATATCTTTAGAGACTGTATGTTGGATGAGCATGTAAGATTTTTCCAAAGGGTAAATGCTAGGAATTCTTGAAGCATAAATATTCTTTACGGTAAAGAATATTTATTGACAGTAAGGTCAAAACATATGTTCTGCTCTGTCAGACAAACTAATGCAAACGATGCACTTGTTGCAAAGCAAGAATACTTTCTAGAGTTTCATAATGTATAATTTTTCAGTACTAATGGAAACTAATTTAAAACATTTATTTGTTTAGAACAAATGTTCTAATAAAACAGTAGAGAATGAAATTGAAGTCATCACAGAAGATGAACCATGTGGATCAACGGGGACAACATGTTCTAAAACTGTCAGGATTCAGCTTGGGGTAAGGCAAAGAACTCAAATAATAATAAATATTGTGTTAGAATGGTGTTCATGATTTACAAAGAGTGAAATCTTCTCTATATTTCAGAAATATGTGATCATCCTCACAGATGGCACTGTTAAAGAGGAAGTTTCGGAAAATTGCACCAATAAACCATATGAAATAATAAATCGAGGGTTCTATCTTATAGTACATTCCGACTTTGGTCTACAAGTGATTTGGGATCGCAAAACATATTTTGTTATCAAACTGGAACCAGATTACAAGGTACGTCACAGTAATTGATTTCTGGGTAAGAGATGGATATTTTCTTTTCAACTAACTTCAATGGTGAGTCTCAGCAATTGATTATGAGAACAAACTACAAACTTGGCAATGTTGAGGCTAATATTAAAACATGGTATAAGATATGCCAATGACTGACTTGTTTATGTTTGTGCAGGGCGAAGTGTGTGGCCTGTGTGGAAACTTTGATGGCAATGGAGAGAACGACTTCACCACCCGGAGTGGGTTGGTCGTGAGCAGCCCACTAGAGTTTGCAAACAGCTGGAAAGGGGACAGCTCTTGCTCAGATGTGGATAATCTTGTTGATGCTTGTGAAAAAGCACATCATCGAGACCACTGGGCAAAAATGAAGTGCAACATCATAAATGGAGACACATTCAAAGAATGCCACTCTAAGGTAGTGCAATGGTTGCTCTTGCAATGAAAATGTTACACATGAAGTATTAGAGACAAAAAAGACATATGATTTTCAATGCCTAAACAGGTAGAACCCACTCCATTCTATGAAAAATGTGTGAAAGACACATGTGCCTGTGACACTGGAGGGGACTGCGAGTGTTTCTGTTCAGCTGTTGCAGCTTACGCTCAAGCTTGCAATGATGCTGGTGTTTGCGTTTCATGGAGAACTCCGGAAATCTGTCGTAAGTGAATAATTTTCTTCTTGTACTATTATATAAAAATCTGGGTGTTTTTCTTAGTCTGTTGCAAAGTTTAATCTTCAAGGTGGTATTTTCATGAGCTGTAATCAGAAATCCACTTACTGACATAAAACTTTAGTAAGTGTGCAGTTAAGTTATGATGAGTTTATTACATTTATTGAATGTATTTATTGATTTGTGATTATAAATTTTCTTGGTTATTCAGGATAAAAGAT
>NW_015114315.1:161588-163189 GCF_001443285.1 Poecilia latipinna | reverse complement strand
TCAACGACAACAACTGAAACTCCAACTGAAACACCAACTACAACCACGACTACCACAACAACCACTACAACTACACCTACAACTACAGAATCAACAACAGCAACTGAAACACCAACTACAACTATGACAACTACCACAACAACCACTACTAGTACACCCACAACCACAGAATCAACAACAACCCCAACAACTACACCCACAACCACGGAATCAACAACAACTGAAACACCAACTACAACCACTACAACTACCACAACTACTACAACCACACCCACAACCACAGAATCAACGACAACAACTGAAACACCAACTACAACCACTACTACAACTACCACAACAACCACTACAACCACACCCACAACCACAGAATCAACGACAACTGAAACTACAACTGAAACACCAACTACAACCACTACTACAACTACCACAACAACCACTACAACCACACCCACAACCACAGAATCAACGACAACAACTGAAACTACAACTGAAACACCAACTACAACCACTACAACTACCACAACAACCACCACCACAACTACACCTACAACTACANCACCCACAACCACAGAATCAACGACAACTGAAACTACAACTGAAACACCAACTACAACCACTACAACTACCACAACTACTACAACCACACCCACAACCACAGAATCAACGACAACAACTGAAACTCCAACTGAAACACCAACTACAACCACGACTACCACAACAACCACTACAACTACACCTACAACTACAGAATCAACGACAGCAACTGAAACTACAACTACAACCACCACAACTACACCAACAACCACAGAATCAACAACAGAAACTGAATCTACAACATCTCCTACTACATCCATAACACCTGTAAGCACACCATGCACTTCACTCTCTCCATCCTCTTCACCCCCATGTGAGTGGTCACCATGGTATAGTAAACATGATCCAGTCACAGATAAAAATGACTTGGAAACATATGATAACATCAGAAGAAATGGTGGAAAGGTGTGTGACCGTCCTGAAAAAATTGAATGTAGATCAGTTGAAAATCCTGAGAAGGACTTCAAAGACTATGTAAAGGAACTTAAACAGATAGTTACTTGTAATGTAAGTATAGGTTTAGTCTGTAAAACAGCTGATCAACCTAATAGGAGAAAGTGTTTGAATTACGAGATAAGGGTCTGTTGTAGTGAACCTGTGGTACCAGACAACTGTACCACATTCACTACAACCTCTACAACTACATCTACGCCTACAACCACAGAATCAACAACAGCAACTGAAACAGCAACTACCACCACTACAACTACACCTACAACTACAGAATCAACAACAACAACTGAAACTACAACTGAAACACCAACTACAACCACTACAACTACCACAACTACTACAACCACACCCACAACCACAGAATCAACAACAACTGAAACACCAACTACAACCAGCACCACAACCACTACTACACCCACAACCATAGAATCTACAACTGAAACACCAACTACAACCACTACAACTACCACAACAACCACTACAACTACACCTACAACTACAGAATCGACAACAACAACTGAAACACCAACTACAACCACTACTACAACTACCAC
>NW_015114315.1:141522-157007 GCF_001443285.1 Poecilia latipinna | reverse complement strand
CTGAAACTACAACTACAACCAGCACAACCACAACAACCACTACAACTACACCCACATCCACGGAATCAACAACAACTGAAACACCAACTACAACCACTACAACTACCACAACTACTACAACCACACCCACAACCACAGAATCAACGACAACAACTGAAACACCAACTACAACCACTACTACTACAACTACCACAACAACCACCACAACTACACCCACAACCACAGAATCAACAACAACTGAAACTACAACTGAAACACCAACTACAACCACTACAACTACCACAACTACTACAACCACACCCACAACCACAGAATCAACGACAACAACTGAAACTACAACTGAAACACCAACTACAACCACTACAACTACCACAACTACTACAACCACACCCACAACCACAGAATCAACGACAGTAACTCAGTCTCCAACTACATCATTACCATCTACAACCGCTCCAACATCATCTGAAACACCAACTCCAACTCCTCCTTGTAAATATTGTTGTGATCATCAGGTAAGCTGTATCACTTAAAACTCCTTTTGTTTCTTGCTAATATTTACATACTTAGTTTTATGGCATTTTTAATGTTGATTTACTGCAACTTCTTTGAGCATCCCATCACTGATTCTCCCTTTTTTCCTTGTTTACAGGAAAATGAGATGTTTTATTTTTGCAACTGCACCATGGCCAGATGTATTGGACAAAATCAAATTGAAATAGTGCCATATGAATGTCCAACTATAAAGCCCATAACTTGTGCCAATGGGAAAGATCCTGTTCTTGTATATGATTATTATCATTGCTGCCAACAATATGAATGTGACTGTAAGTTTTCTATTTAATTTTTTTTTTAGAAATGTATAAACATTATGATCACTGACGGATTAAGTTATTCTCGTCATCCAAGAAAATATCCATGTACTTAAAAGTATAAATAGCAACAATTAATCTATAACAGCCCTGGGCTTCAAATGTATGTGATTTATAGAGAGCTTCTATTGTAAGAATGAAAATATTTATTGCCAATGTGCTTTTTGTAGATGCTTCACTTGTGTGAAGTGGTGTGGGTTATTTTAATGGCAAATGAAGAACCTAATTGTACTCATGCAGGGAATCATATTATTGAGACTGATTAGTGGATAGTTTTTGTTTTTATTAACTATTTACATTTTTCTGTCACTGTAGGTGAGTGCGAAGGCTGGGGAGATCCTCACTACATTACCTTTGATGGCAAATACTACAGTTACCAAGGAAACTGTACCTATTATCTGATGAAAGAAATTAGACCAACGCATAACTTAGAAATTTTAATTGAAAATGTTCATTGTGACCCTACTGAAGATGTTTCCTGTCCTCGAGCTTTAATTGTAAATTATGGAGCACAAAGTATCAAACTGATCAACTTTAATCTTGGTGGACGACCTGATTTGAAGGTAAGATGAGATGACCCTCTTTGAACACTATCTTTTAAAGAATATATTAAAGTATACATATAAAAATATAAAGTACATATTCCTAACACATCATCAGTTTTTCTCAGAAGGTAGATTTCCAGTATTGAAGTAAAATTTACACCACTCAACTAGCCAAGTGATTAACACATACAGAAAAACCAAAACAAATTACACCTTAAAATTAAGTTAGTGGTGAAAACTTGGAATGAACATTGAACTATATATATTAAATATTTTGTGAAAAAGCCTGTTAGTAATGAGAATTTTAAGATGTGTGCATAGAGGCCATTGCGACTGAGTTTATTGTTTATTATTACGGATGTTTTTGAAGTTCTCTGTCAATCTACCTACGTTCTTAGAAATAGAAATCTTATGAGGGGCACCTGGCTTATTACTTCCAGGTCATGGCTCCAGCAACGCTCCTTTGAAGTTTATAAAACTATAACAACTGTGTGTTTTGTAATTCTAAGATTTTTTCGTGAAGGTTTTTTTGCTTAGGTAATAGGTAATATCTGTGCAAAAGTCTAGAAATATCAGTTTTTCCTTTTAAATCTAAATTAGCTTGGGACAAACTCAGTGTCTGCAAGCCATCAGTTGATATTAAACAAGCTTTATTTCCACATAACGAGAGGAATGCTTACCACATAATGGCAGATTTCAGCTGGTTTCTTGGCTTTCTATGGTTTTTTCCATTTATTTCTTTCACATGTTCAATATGTAGCCCATGTTCACTTCATTATGTATAAATTAATTTATAGACTAATTTATTTTTGACTTTATTGTATGCATATACAAATTACATGCCATTATCACCAACATCAAAATACTAGCTTCATACTTGATATTTTTACTGTCTGTTCTTCTGCTTTTTTCAGGCATTTAAAAATGAAGATGAAGATAATCTAAGGCTCCCTTATTTTAAAGATGGTGTTAAGGTGGTGAGCACTGGCGTTAACTTGGTGTTAGAGATCCTTCGTCTAAATGTGGTTGTTAAATTTGGAAGAACTGGCTTTAGTATCAACCTTCCATATGAGTACTTCGGAGGAAACACACAGGGTCATTGTGGTAAGAATGTCCTCTCAGAATGCATCTGTACACAGATGTACATATAGCATCTGTGTACATCTTTCAGTTTGAATGGAGAAAATGACACTAGAACATTTTTGATAGGAACTTGCTCCAACAATCAAGATGATGACTGCAGATTGCGTAACGGTACAGTAGTAGAAAATTGCGGTGTGATGGCCGACGACTGGCTTCTGGAGAAAGATAAGGGAAAAACTGGCTGCCTACCTAAACGTACTCCTCCACAGAAAACATGCAAACACAATCCAGATTCTGTTTGTGAACTGCTTAAGGACTCCTCAGGGTACTTTGCTAATCGTCTTGATCTGTATCATTTTCTTCAGCTTTTTAAAAAGTCTTTTTTCTAATGAATTTTCATTTTCCGCTTCAGTGTCTTCGCTGCATGCCATTCCCAGATCTCTCCAGACAATTTCTACACAGGATGCGTTTTTGATGGCTGCTATGTTCACAACCGGGCAGTGGAGTGCACAAGTTTGGAGACTTATGCTGCTGCTTGCGCTGAGATTGGAATTTGTATTGACTGGAGGAACCACACTAAAATATGTGGTATAGTACTTTTTTTTCTCAGCATAGAAAAGTCAAAATAATGATAAAAACAATAAAAATACATTGTATTTAATTATGATTTCCTAGTACTGGAATTTGAAACTTATAAATCTGTACTTTACATTTTGGTTTTTGAGTTGTTTTTTTATTTTTACTTTTCTTTTTGTTTCATTTTTACTAACAGCCAGCAACTGCCCACTGGGCAAAATTTATAGATCTTGTGGACCTGCAGATCAACCAAGCTGTGAGGACAAGTGAGTTCAAAAAAAAGTTTTTTTTTTGTTTTGTTTTAGCTCAAAATAAATTAGCACATGGGGAAAAAAAGCACAGGAAACGTAAAAAACAGTTAAAGCAACTCAGTTATATCACATTGATCACCTTTAAGTCACAATTAGTTTGAGACAAACTCAGGTGATCTTTATTAAAGGATGAAATACTGTCACATTCAGCAAATTAGAATATTAATGAAAGTTCCTTTAACTCAGGAACTCAATTTACTCAGCAAAACACATTATATAGATTTATTATTATTATTAAAAATAATTGTAGTTTCCATTATTTTCAACTGGGAGATGCTAAGAATATTTCACAGATATAAACTGTTGGTTCAGTTCAGTTTCACCTCCTACAATCTGCAAGATCACTGGATTTCACTGTTATTATGTCCCAAAAATATTTATTTATAATTAATAAAATTTAAAGTATGATTGTATTTTCTCTTGGTATGAAATGCTTAGATCCTTGTTTTATGCAAATACAACATAAATAAATTTAATTATAAAACACATGACATTTAAATCTTGCAGTCCTAACGATCCAGTCGTGAACTACACTACTGAAGGCTGCTTTTGTCCTGAAGGACAGAAACTGTTCAGCAAAGAATCAAATATATGCGTTAAAAGCTGTGGTAAGTATGTAAGAACGATTTTGAACATCTGTTTCATTATTAAGATTCAACTTCTTTGGTTCCTTTTGTTTGTTTCTCTAGCTGTATTTGAGCTTGGGGATTGTGTCTTTCCTTGAGACATTTTAGGACGCATAAGAAATGAACATGAAGTAATAGTGTTTGCTATTTCTGTGAAATTATAAATCAAAACCAGTTTCTTTAAGTTCATAGATACATGTTACTTTTTTTATTTTTCTATTTTTTAAGGTTTGTACTGTTTAGAGATTTTATAGAGTTCAAAATAGTTAAGCTATTTGGCAACAGCATTAGCATACAGAGACAAAGAGACTCACATAAATATGTTTGTGCTGATTAAACAGGGTGTCTTGATCCGACTGGGACGTCCCGTGAGGTGAGCCAAACTTGATTTTCATCTACTGTTCTTTACTTGTATTTTTAGATATTTAAGCCAACACTACGTTTTCTTTTTTGTTTTAGTTCAACGAGACATTTGAATACAATTGTCAGACCTGTGTGTGTAATGAGTCCACCAAAACTGTGACCTGTAAGCCTAAGACGTGCCCACCCACTGCTTTACCAAGATGCATGGGTCCAGGATATGTTCTTGTCAATAAAACTGATCCATCAGATCAATGCTGCAATGTCCATGTTTGCCGTAAGACACAGCAATAATGCCGATTACTGTTTGCTGCTTGTTAGTGTTTAAATTAGTAATAAACTGAGTTCTTCTTCTTCTTTGTGTAAACAGAATGTCAGAGCCACGCTTGTCCGGACATCAACATGAACTGTGACGTTGGCTTTATGCCAAACATCAGTGTTCCAGAGGGAAAATGTTGTCCAGAACGTACATGTGGTGAGCCTACAAAATCAGTTTGTACCTACATGAGGTCAAATGGATAAAGAATCACTTTAGTGATCTTTGTTTTTACATAAATGTCAACTTTCTTTCCTAGAACCCAAAAGAGTCTGTGTGCTAAATTCTGTTGAATATCCGGTAAGGGATATATGAAATGTATTGAGGAGATAAATATGTACCTTTTAGTATTTATTCATTGTTAGACTAAAACTTGCAGGCTAACAATGAATTTATGTGGATTTCTCAGCCTGGTTCTTCCGTTCCTGGCCAAAAATGTGAGAACTGCTTCTGTTCCTCAAACTCTTCATCTGGTGGTCTGATGGAAATCAAGTGTGAGAAGCAGCAGTGTGAAAAAACATGCAGAAAGGTGAGGAAGACAATGTAATGTTTATGACAATGCATGTATGCATTCATGCATACATATATACTCAACAGGCCCTTTATTTTTCAAAGGGCCAGTTGGGATGAAAAAAATTGCAAATATTAAGGTTTTACTGCAATCAGGCATTTTGAATGTTATTGCATCGACATATATGGCTAGCTCAATCAGAGCATGACAACATCTTTACGACACTCCAGTTGCAATTAAGTAAACACTGAAACTGTTGTACATCATTCCAGAATAAATTGGGAAAAAATAAAACACATTCTGCACTAACAGTACAGATTAAACGGAAAGTTATACAGCAGCGATTAAAATCTGCAGGATCAAATGTCTTAAGATTCTCTACTATACCAGTTGAAAATCTAGTTTTTATATCTGTTTGGCTACTTATGTTGTAAAATCTTGTTTTATTTACATTAAAAATGTTAGCAGTAAGATTGCTATTACATAAGTGGGGCCTGCCCAATGCAACGCATGGCAGCGCCTTTTGTAATGCGGCTCGAAACGCTGCTTGCTTCCTCACAAAATATATAGCGAAACATGCAGCTCAATCTCAAGAATGGACTTGTTACTTCTGTTGGTGTTTCAACTTACCATGGTGACGTAACAGGCAAAGAACAATGGCTTTACATTACAATGGAAATTAGAAAATAAAATAATAAATTATATCAGAAATATTCACCACTTTTGTGCTAATTTATTTTACAGGATCCAAATAGAATATTTGGGGTGATAACAGAAATGTTGAATGGGTGTGAATAAATTTATAATTAACTGTTTTTTTATTATTATTATTTTACCATGTAGATGCATTGAATTTGCCTTTTTTTCTTTCAGGGATTTGAATATAAGAAAACCAACTCAGATGATTGCTGTGGGACGTGTGTGCAGACCCAGTGTGTGTTCGTTGTTAATGGCACTGAGACACTCTTAAAGGTAAACTGAATCATCTCTGTGAGTTTGCATAAATGTCTGTAAGTATAAAACAACTAAGTATGTGGTTATCTGTGTGGTAATTTCCAGGAGGGAGAAACCTGGTCACCAACTGAAAATAAGTGTGAAAGTAAGACTTGTGTTAAGAATGGAGAGACTTTTACAGTCACCAACAAACACATCATTTGCCCAGCATTCCAAGAGAGCAACTGCAAGAATGTAAGTGCCTGGTTTAATGCATAAACCCACACTGGATCATATACAGAGAAAAATTCAAACTTTTTGTTGTTGTTTTTTTTATCATTATTATTCAGGACACAATTCAGACTGCAGCAAATGGTTGCTGCAAAATCTGTGAGTATGATTATTTTCTTTTCTTTAGAGTCAAAGACACTGAAACAAGCATAAAAACTGACATTTTTCTTTCCTCTAACATTTTAAAAGGTGTGGAAAAAGAGAAGGCCTGCAGACTGTTTAACCGGACAACTCCTATCAACCACAATGGCTGTCAGACTGAGTTGAACATGCCGTCATGTGAAGGATCATGTGACACTTTCACCAAGTAAGTATGAGATTACTTTTAGTTTTGTCTTCCTCTGGAAAGTCATCAAATCGTTTATTAAGCAGTTGTGATGCATTGAATGTGCTGATTTTTTCTGTCCTTGTTCTTTTCAGGTACTCTGAAGCAGCAGCTGCTATGGAGCATTCCTGCTCCTGCTGTAAGGAGAGACGCGCCAGCAACCGCACTGTTACCCTGGCGTGTGAAGATGGTACGCACGTCCAGTTCACTTATGTGCATGTGGAGGAGTGCGGCTGTGGGCACACAGAGTGCACCACACCTGCTGCACTGCATGTTCGCAGAAAGCGACGCTTCACACTGCAGTGACACAGTCCTCTGTCCTCACATGTGGGATGCAGATGTATCTCCAAGAATCATTTAATTAATCATTAAATCTCTAATAAGGTATTGCATACTTTGTGGAGTTCATTTATCAGTTGATTGAATAAAAGCAAGCATCTAAGTTTCAGTCTCCTGTCTTTAATTATTTTGTTTGTGGCAGTCATTGTCATGAACTGTGGTTGTTGGTGGTGGTGAGAGAGACGCCGGGGAACCCAGGTAGTCATGAAGAAAAGATGATTTAATGACAAACCAGGAGAACAACTCAAAATCACTGGCAGCACAGGAACAGAACACAGACGTGAGACGAGGGTGTGATACGACGAGGATCCGACGAAGAACACAGACACAGGTGGGTTTAAATACACAGGGAAGGTAATCAGGTAACGGGATACAGCTGGGAGCAATCAACAGGGAAGACAGATTCACAGGGGAAACTGGACTAACAGAAAAACTACACAGAAAACACAGATCCTAACAGTCATCACATATTCTTTACCTGCTTCTATATATTAATGATAATGAAATGTTTGAATATTTAAAATTTCAGAATAATAACTTCAGTTGTTCTGTTGTTTTGTGGTAGTTGAACAATAAAAAATATCTTTATGTATATAAAAAATTGACCATTCACAGCCCTGGAATTGAGGAAAGTGAAACCGATAGGAAAATATATAAGAATTTTGGCAATATTGTCATTTTTCTAATATTGATGCAACCAATTAAGGAATTGGGTAGTATCTTTAATCTATAAAAGCTAACAGACATTATGACCTTATAGATTATTCATCTCTGATGCTCTGTTGCATGACAATAAATCTGAATCTGAAAAGTTGTTGGCATTATTATCTCAGCTGATGCGTCCCTGTAAGTCACAACAGCCAAACAGAAAGGCAAGCGCTCTAGGACAAAAAATGGAAGAAAACAGATGGTTAAAATAATTTCAAATATTGCAAATGTGACAGGAATTCATTTTTAATGCATTTCAGATGTGAAAAGGTTTTTGAAATCTCTCATTACTAAAGTTTCACAATTCAAATAAAGGTTTCACAAATCACAAACTAGGTTGGAAATATTCTGCTATTGGAGTGGAATTATCTACTCCAGATTTGAAATGTCAATGTGTGCTTTTTAAAGCAGAAAATATGATTTCTTAACACTTATATGTTAAGTATAATTTCCATAATTAGTTACTTATTTACAGTCATATGTTAAGCATAATTTACATGATTATTCTTCTTCACCGAATTTAATTTCATTGTGCATAATTACAAAAAGGTGACGTGAAACATAATTAAGTGCAAAGAATAATTTATTTTGGAGAGAGCAAGTCTTTTAGGATCTAGTTTTGTCTTTTGCCACTATCTTGCCTTCTGCTGATTTCGGTTGCTTGGTTACGAACAGCCGTTGCCGTTATTCAGCTATTGTATTGTTTAATAAAAATGTGAACAGAAAATATTCAGCAAATACGTCTGAGCCTCCGTTATAATCGCCCTTTAGCCATTTCCCAAATCAGAAGTTACAATCGGAAGCCAACTGCAGCTTCGACCCAGACAGTCAGTTAGGAACGCCGCCACAGCTAGAGGACCGGGCTGACGTTTCCTTCTGTGCAGTCCCCTTCTGTTTAGGATCCTGTTCAGAATGCGCATGTTATTAATGGTTTTAACCACAGTGCAAAGCAGCATCCATATTTCTCCATGCTTCAGACCAAACATGAAGGGAAACTTGACCAATTCCTGTTAGCCACTGTACTAGCCTAGCATAATTCCGCCACTTCCTGGACATAAAATTATCACGTTTATACAAGATAAGTATCACGTTTATACAAGATAAGTATCACGTTTATACAAGATAAGTATCACGTTATAACGTTACAGCGCTTGAAAAAAAATTATTGCGTGATAGCAATACGCTTTCCGTATTTATGATGCTGATGTATTTGCAAATAGACATCACTCAAAGACAAAGAAACCTGAATAAACACAAGACCAAACATTCTTCTCAAGGATTTTGTAATAGGCAGAATGATCCTAGCTGCTCAGGTCCTAAACCAATAGGGTCCATACTATCACTCTCACCTGAAACGATGAGATATTTTTTTACAACATATTTAACAAAATGCACACCTTCAAAAACGCTCAATTTTTCTGTCATCGATCCGTATCATACTGTCCCCAAAGTCTTGTGGACCATGAAGATGTTTTTTGGCAAATAAGAGAACTGACTTTGTGTTTGTTTTGGTCAGCAGCGCTTCTCACCAATTAACTTCCCCATGGATCCTGCTTGATGAGTCTTATTGTTGACTCAGGAACACTGATCTTAACTAAGACAAGGACTGCTCAGTAACATCCTGCAGAGCCGATGCTCTCTTAAGACATATCAACCTAGAAGGTTTTATCTGTTTGTGGAAAATGACTGCCTCTGGTTTGTTGAGGTTTCTGTTTTAGCAATTGCTATGTAACTTTTTGCAGAATAATATTTCTTTGTTTAACCCTCCTGCAATCACAGCTGGATGCTTGGAAACAGTGAGACAGATGTCACAGTCTGACAGTGGGGAAATGACGGGGTTGTCCTGTCAACCCGTCAGATCTCAAAATCACAGAAACAATAAAAAGAAACTCGGAAAAGTGCCCACGGGGTCAGTTTGACCCCTTCAAAATGGCAAGGGGAGCAATGCACAGGCTTGAAAAATCAAACAGGGTTGGTTATGGTTAAAAGGGAAAATGCACATTAATAAACATAAATATTTAAATTCATCGCAATGTGCAAAACTTAGATGAGACAAATGTTCTACAATACCAGGTAGGTTTATGGTTTAGAACAAGGTCTATGTGCTGTTCTTCAGTTCTGTCTGTACAGAAATCCAAGTATGAACTGCTTGAAGTAACTTTTCCCACAAGAGATCCAACAGCATCCTGTAGTTACGGTCCTCCTGTATAAGCTTTGAGAATGTTTAATAAATTATTCAGTGGGTAGAACGGACAAACCAAACATGATCTTATTTATATTCTCCAGAAGTGTCTCATATATTTGCCATTCTAATCTTCTGTCATGCCTGATGTAGAAAATACAGTACAGCAATTATGAAACTATCCACATCATTTCAAATCATCAATGGTATTGCCTTTACCAATTGGCCACCCAAAAAGGCGGTTCTAAACCTGCACAGAAATCTAAATGTATAAATAAAGCCTTGACCGTCAGCCTCACTTCATCTGCTTTGGGACCCACAGTGGCAACCATGAAGTGGATGGTGGTGTGGTTGTGTTTCTTCAGTTTTTCTGTTGCAATTCAAGCCAAACAGGGTAAGACTTACAAGTTTTATATTTTTTAAAAAACTGTTTTAAGGACCGCAAAAGTTGATATTCTGTTTCTACAACAGTTTGTTCAAGATGCTTGATGTTAAATTTATTTTTCTAAAAAAATAAAATAACATATCCTGTTTTTAACTTATGTAGGGGAAATATATCAATAATTTATATTTTTCTTTTGAATTTTCTCTTTCTAGTTCACAACCATGTCAACAACATCTGCAGCACTTGGGGCACGCAGCACTTTAAGACTTTTGATGGTGATGTGTACCAGTTTCCTGGCTTGTGTGAGTACAACCTGGCCAAAGACTGCCATGGTTCTGACCCCAAGTTCTCAGTGAACGTTAAAAGGGAGGAAAATGATGGAAACATTGCAATAAGTTACATATCAATAACTATCAATGAAAATGGATTCTACCTAAACAAGACCCATGTCACTGAAAACAGCATACTGTAAGTATAAAAAGAAAAATTGCATATTTTTATAAAATAGAAAAAAGTTAAAATATTTTTTGTTCTTTTTTTTTTATCAGAGTCAGCCTTCCACATTACAGTAGAGGCGTAAAGGTGGAAGAAAGTGCATTTTACATCAGTTTTAAAGCTTCAAGAGTTGGCATCACTGTCATGTGGAACCGTGAAGATGCAGTCATGGTAAGAATTACCATAAAGAGCCTTACACCAGATTTTGATGTTATTGTCAACATTAACGTCAACATCACAGAGAGAAAACTGTTGAAAGAATCAGAGTCAAAGGGATGTTGAAGGTAAAACAAACAAAAAAAAAGGTCCTGTACTCAAGATTTCCTCCCCCCTCAAAGTACCTTGACAGCTCGTACCACATTTATTTTGCGTACTATGCAATAGTACTATAAATTACTATTGGGGTTGGGGGTTGTCAACTTTAATACAGATTTTTGCTTATTTTAATGACTTTTAAATATTCTCATTATTGTTCTGTATCGCATTGTGGCCTTATTTTGATAAAATGCATTATTATTATGAGCAGTGATAGCAGTATCATTCCTCCAGTATAATGACTTTCTACTTCTACTTTCTTTCATCCCCACTCCACTCTCTGACACTGTCCATAACGGCAGTCAATAGCACACACAACATCTCCATTAAAAGAGGGTGGTGTGCATCACTTGTGCTCCTGGAATCAATTCCAAGCATGCAGCTTTTCTGCTCACACAATTTTTGTTTATTTTGAACCCTTGTAGATATAACTCTATGGCAAAATATTTTCTCAGTCATTAACTGACTAAAGAAAATGGAAGAGCACAAGCTAAAACTTGCAGAAAGCTGAGTATAACATCTGCATGAAACAAATTCAATGTGATCATTTACTATGCACAGAATACACATTGCTGTAGAATAACATGAGTGTAATTTTAAGTAACAGAAAAAAATACGACTGTCCTTTTCTTCCATTGTGTGTATTTCAGGTGGAAGTTTCAAATAACTATAGAAACAAAACCTGTGGACTTTGCGGAGACTTCAATGGTGTTCCTGTCTATGATGAGTTCATTGTCAATGGTATGTTGTTCAACTAATACAATTTATGATGCAGATGATAATCTATCATCTCCACCATCTGTTAATGATCACATTCAGGTCTTATATTATTGACTTACTTTATTGCCATGATCAGGTTTTAAAATCAGCCCCATTGAGTTTGGAAACCGCCATAAAATCCATCTACCAAATGATGACTGCAAAGACCCGCATGAAGACAAAGATGAGTCATGGAAGTCTGGAAATGTGTCAAGTTCTTGCAAGAATTTTGTGAGTTTTCCGGCAAGTTTATTTGGTAGAAGACGTGGTGTTTTGCTTACAAGTAAAAAATTAATATTGTTCCTGTTTTCTGTTGATTGTTTTTCTCTTTTTTTATTTAACCAAATCAGCAAACCATCTGTGAAAAAGCATTTCTCTCCAAGTCCTGGAGTTCATGCAATGAACAAATTGACCCTGAAGCTTACATTCATGCATGTGCCATAGACATGTGTGCCTGTAACAACAGCACCAATGACTCCTGTGTCTGCAGCACAATGTCTGAGTTTTCTCGTCAGTGTTCCCACGCAGGAGGACAGCCACCTAACTGGAGATCTCAATTATGTGGTATGTTTTATTTTTATTTATTTATTGTGAAAATGTTTTTTTAAACAGCTGAATAACCAACTTAATAATTCGATGAAGAAAACATCGGACATATTTATGTAAAAAAATAAATCATACAAATAGAGAATAATGTTTAGTTTTTCATACACTAGTTTTTAAGTGGTTAAAATGTTTGGGGGGAAAAGCATTTCTTAATATATAGTCATGAAAATACAAACTGGTATGCATGTTTTAAGGTGTTTAGAGAATTTCTATTTATTTTTTGCATTGTGTAATGTTGAGATGCTTTACCAAGGCCGAGAAAGAGTCAAATGCTGTTAGACAAAGGGCCCTTAGTAAAGAGTTACATTTTTGATTCTGTTAGACACCAAGGTCCATTTCTCACGAGAAACAGAAACTTATCAGGCCACAGAGACATGGTGTGATTTCAGGGAGTGTCTTCAGTTCNTTTACAGGGAAGACAAACACAGAGCCACACGCTGGGCAACGCGTTGAGATGTAAACGGCGCATATAATTGTTTGTTTGATAAATCATTCTCACTGCTCCAGAACGCGACTCTGAATTCACTACAACTTATTCCTGCGGTTCACATTGAGCTGTGTAACCAGAGCTAACGCGGCGGGTTTTAAACTCTTACCCAGAGTTTCTCCAAAGGATCAGGAGCAGAGGCAAAGCGCAGAGGCGCCAGCTGTGTGATTGGTCCACGCTGTCGGGTTTAAATGCATAAACTATAAACCTATTTATTATAAACCTATCCTTTAGGAATAAATCTGCTCTGCTACTGAAATGCTAAGAGCAAAAGAGACACTTACAGCCTGGCTTTAAAAACAAACAGACAAAAAAAAACAATTTTTTTTGTTTTGTTTTGTTTTCTTTTAATTTCCCTAGAAACGTGAACAAACAAAGCTTAGCCTGGCAGCAGGGCTAGTAAAGAATGGCGGGCCGCCAGGCTTTTAATAGACTGGGGGAAACCCTGATCTGAATCTGAAAAGTTGTTGGTATTATTATCTCAGCTGATGCATCCCTGTAAGCCACAACAGCCAAACAGAAAGGCAAGCGCTCTAGGACAAAAAAAAATGGAAGAAAACAGATGGTTAAAATAATATCAAATATTGCAAATGTGACAGGAATTCATTTCTAATGCATTTCAGATGCGAAAAGGTTTTTAAATCTTTCATTACTCAAGTTTCACAATTCAAATAAAGGTTTCACAAATCACAAACTAGGTTAGAAATATTCTGCTTTTGGCGTGGAATTATCTACTCCAGATATACTCCAAACATACATGTTGATGTATGTTTGTTTTTAAAGTAGAAAAGATGATTTCTCAACAATTATATGTTAAGTATAATTTCCATGATTAGTTACTTACTTACAGTCATATGTTAAGCATAATTTAGATAATTATTCTTCACAGAATTTAATTTAACTGTGCATAATTGCAAAAAGGTGACGTGAAACAATTAATGCAAAGAATTATTTATTTTGGAGAGAGGAAGTCTTTTATTTTGAAGAATACTTAACTATTGTATTGTTCAATAAAAAAAATGGAAAACAGAAAATGTTCAGCAAATACATCTGAGCCTCCGTTATAATCGCCCTTTAGCCATTTCCTGAATCAGAAGCTACAATCAGAAGCCAACTGCAGCTTCGATCCAGATGGTCAGTTAGGAACGCCGCCACAGCTAGAGGATCGGGCTGACGTTTACTTCTGTGCAGTCCCCTTCTGCTTAGGATCCTGTTCAGAATGCGCATGTTATTAATGGTTTTATCCTCAGTGCAAAGCAGCATCCGTATCTCTACATGTTTCAGACCAAACATGAAGGGAAACTTGACCAATTCCTGTTAGCCACTGTACTAGCCTAGCATAATTCCGCCACTTCCTGGACACAAGATAAGTATCACGTTTATGCATGATAGCTATCACGTTTTATAAAGATAACTATCACGTTTAAATAAGATGCATATCACATTATAACATTATAGCGCTTGAAATTTTTTTCTTGCTGATGTATTTGCAAATAGAAGTCACTCAAAGACAAATACATCTGAATAAACACAAGACCAAACATTCTTCTCAAGAATTTTGTAATAGGTTTTCTTAATTCAGCTGCTCAGGTCCTACCAATAGGGTCCATACTATCACTCTCACCTGAAACGATGAGATATTTTTTACAACATATTTAACAAAAAGCACACCTTCAAAAATGCTCAATTTTTCTGTCATCGATCCATATCATATCCCCCCCCCCAAGTCTTGTGGACCATGAAGATGTTTTTTGCAAATAAGAGAACTGACTTTGTGTTTGTTTTGGTCAGCAGTGCTTCTCACCAATTAACTTCCCCATGGATCCTGCTTGATGAGTCTTATTGTTGACTCATGAACACTGATCTTAACTAAGGCAATGACTGCTCAGTAACATCCTGCAGAGCCAATGCTGTCTTATGGCAATTTTGGTAAGACATATCAACTTAGAAGGTTTTATCTGTTTGTGGAAATTGACCCTGAAGCTTACATTCATGCATGTGCCATAGACATGTGTGCCTGTAACAACAGCACCAATGACTCCTGTGTCTGCAGCACAATGTCTGAGTTTTCTCGTCAGTGTTCCCACGCAGGAGGACAGCCACCTAACTGGAGATCTCAATTATGTGGTATGTTTTATTTTTATTTATTTATTGTGAAAATGTTTTTTTAAACAGCTGAATAACCAACTTAATAATTCGATGAAGAAAACATCGGACATATTTATGTAAAAAAATAAATCATACAAATAGAGAATAATGTTTAGTTTTTCATACACTAGTTTTTAAGTGGTTAAAATGTTTGGGGGGAAAAGCATTTCTTAATATATAGTCATGAAAATACAAACTGGTATGCATGTTTTAAGGTGTTTAGAGAATTTCTATTTATTTTTTGCATTGTGTAATGTTGAGATGCTTTACCAAGGCCGAGAAAGAGTCACGCGCTGTTAGACAAAGGGCCCA
>NW_015114315.1:136415-138047 GCF_001443285.1 Poecilia latipinna | reverse complement strand
CTACTCTAGGGTTTGTCTTCTCCTTTTTGGGCTCTTTTAGAGCCCAACAGGGGGTGTTGAGATTAGTAAATTAGTTAAATCATTATGATTACTATTAGGTGTTGAGATGCTTTACCAAGGCCGAGAAAGAGTCACATGCTGTTAGACAAAGGGCCCATAGTAAAGAGATACATTTTTGATTCTGTTAGACACCAAGGTCAATTTCTCACAGGAAACAGAAACTTATCAGACCACAGAGACATGGTGTGATTTCAGGGAGTGTCTTCAGTTCATATAATCAACTACCCTCCTCTTTTTCCTCAGACGCTGCACAGACTTTTTTAGAAACTCTTCTCGGGTGGAATGGAAAAGCGTCTCCTTTCAGCGCTGAAAGTTAATAAAATAAGTAAAGTCTGAATGCTTTTCTTGGCTGATTTTATGCTCCGTGTGTCAATACAAATTATGATTCATCGATTGAGATTCTCGTTCTCAACAGTATTTATCTGGTTTGTCATACAGACAATTGTTTTGTTTTACAGTACTTGTTCAAAAGGGAGCTGGGAATGTGACAGCTTTGAGACACCTGTTGCCACATGTGCAGTTGAGGAAGGTTCACATTTCACAACATTTGAATTATCATAATTTACAAAATCATGCAAAGTTGGCACTTCACAGTCCTGCTGAAAAAAAATATGACAGCTACATCTAATCCACAAAACTGATGCTTGGCTTCTTACTAAAACCAGGAAGATAGAGCAGATCACCCCAGTTCTAAAATCCTAGTAGCTCAGAGAATTTACTTTAAAATACAGCTATTAGTTTATAAATCACCGAGAGATTTAACACCAAAATACATTAAAGATCTCCTGTTGTTGTATCAACTTTTCAGACCACTCAGGTTTTTTGGTTCCGGTCTGCTCTGCATAACCAAGACTGAACCAAACATGGAGAAGCAGCATTCGGCTTCTATGCACCACAAATCTGGAATGTCCAGAACAACCAAACACTGAGTTCCTTTAAATCAAGGCTAAAAATGCACCTGTGTAGAGTTACTGTTTAACCTTAATTAATGGAACATTGACCAACGTCAAACACGTTGGTCAATGTTCCAATGCCAAATACGTCAAATACGTATGATGGCACTCACCATAAGGTAATGTCTGTTACTTGTTTCCAATTGTCGACTGTATGTTGTTTTTATGACTTTTTGTTTTTGTATTTTTATGATGTAAAGCACTTCGAACTGGTTTGTTGCTGAAATGTGCTATACAAACAAAACTTGACTGATTGACTGATTGAAAGGCGGAAGAAATTTTTACTCTCTGAGAAAAAAATTATCTTGATAGCCCTGATGGCTTTCAGCGTTACTGGCATGACAGGAAAACACCTTAAAAGTTTTTTTTACACAGCAAAGCGAAGGGCCGTCATCATGATCATAACCTGAAACTATGGCAGTTGGCAGTTGATTATGTAGAATTCTTTCTTGGGGGCGTCCCTCATGACTGAAGACCATTGTCCATGTGGTAATGAATGTTGTTTTACGTATGTGGGCTAGTTTTATGTATGTTTCCAAGAGGCTAGAGGCAGAAAGAGAAATCTAAACCCAGTTTGTGAATTGGCACCTCTATCTCTCTCTCTCTCTCTCTCTCTCTC
>NW_015114315.1:110485-132601 GCF_001443285.1 Poecilia latipinna | reverse complement strand
GAGAGAGAGAGAGAGAGAGAGAGAGATAGAGGTGCCAATTCACAAACTGGGTTTAGATTTCTCTTTCTCATTGCTTATGCTTAGTGTTTACTAAGCATAACACTGGGGAAACAAATGTTGAAGGGCGAAGACAGACTTGAGCAAATGTTTGATCAGTGCATGGTACACTACTAAAGTATAGATTAATCGTATAAAAACTATTTTACTAAGGATTGTTGGAATGGCGCCACAACCCTCAAGTCCAAATACTTTGGTTCGTCACTAAGTTTAAGAACCAAAACATTTTCCAAATCTTCAACTGATAATGCTTCTCTATATAAACAAAGATGGAAAGATATTAGTAACTCTAATACCTTTTCGTGGGAGTGATATTCATGGAAACCAAAGTCACAAACGTTGACACCCTGAATATTGTTAACCCCTCCTAAACTGTAAACACCACAGGAATATATAATATAACGCATCTGAAGTGCACAAGTATCCAACACAGGACAGGGACAACTGAGGAACCATGAGAGGAGTCATGCTCCTTCTAGAATGGGCGCTACCATGGCTCATTCTAAGCCTTGGACTACCTGCAGCCTCCTCTGGTACGTAAAATAATAAGAACTGATGAGAACTCTATACCTGCCAGTGGCTACATAAAACCTTATTCTCATTTTAATCTACAATTTTTGTCTAACTGAAAAAATGTCTTTCTTCTTTTTATAGCAGAAGATCAAAAAGTGGGAAAAATGGCAGTGATTAAAGGTGAAGATTTAAATAAACAATATATTTGATTCTTTCTCAAGATAAAAATATTTCTGTACTTTGAATTTCTCTATAATGAAAATTCTGTCCTTAAAAAACAGAAGTGAGAGGCTCCCACATCAACCAGTTCTGCAGCACATGGGGGAACTTCCTTTACAAGACTTTTGATGGGGCTTTCTTCCACTTTCCCTCCACCTGTAACTACATCTTTACATCCCAGTGTAAGGGCAGCTATGAGAGTTTCAATATTCAGCTCCAGCGACAGGAAGTGGACGGGGAAATCTCCATCACCAGAATTCTGATGAAACTGGAAGGGATTGTGGTGGAGTTTGCCAACACTTCCGTTATGGTCATGAATAAACCGTGAGTTTATTGGGGTTTTTTTTTGTTTGTTTGTTTGTTTTTTTTCTTTTCAGATACTAGTTAATCTGAAGATTATACTTATAATTCGTGTTTTATGTACAGACTAATTGCTTATTCTTCTTTTCCAGTGTCTCCATACCATTCAGTCAGGGTGGCATTTCAATTAAGGAAACCATGTCCTATATTAAAGTTGAAGCTAATTTGGGTCTGACATTCATGTGGAATCAAAAGGACTCCCTCTGGGTAAGTTTTGTTTGCTTTGTTAAAGGTTTTTTAAAGTTGAGGTAAATTAAACTACATTTTTTTTATTCAGTTCAACACATATACTGCTTACAAGAAATTGTTTTGCAAGACATTTTGCAAGACTTGTTGGTTGAATTCATACTCAGTTGTGTATAATCCAAATTATTTCAAACTGACCCAGTAAATTTGAATGCAATCCAATTATACAGCCACATTCCACTCTAATTACATTTCATTAGACCTAAAATTAGTTGATTGTAAAATGCAGAATGGTAAAATATTAGAGAGATTTGAAAATTCTATCTCAAAAAGTTTTTTTGGCATGTCTAGAGTCAACAGTAGCTGTGACACTTTAGTGCCTTCCTTAGTGACGAGTAAATAATCCTACATAACCCTGACATAAGGCAAAACTCATGATTATTCATTGACTGACAAAATAGCAAATATATAACCCCCATCAAGATCAATCACAAGTCTATAAAATAACATTACATAACATCTTTGGGTAAAAAAAAATAAAAAAAAACATAAGTACTTTAAAATACATTTCTGCAGCTTTGCATGAAATACGTCATTAAAATATCCTTTGCCAGTTATGAGATTATGATTATGTAAATATCTTCTGATCAGTGGTCATCAAGAAACATTTAGAAGCCTTTTTAGAGAAAATGAAATATGTTTGAAAAGGAAAAGTTATTTGATAGTTAAGTAAACTACTTTTGAATGACAGCATATTAAACAAGTGTCAGAGAATGTTTGTACTGCTGTTTTGTAAATGTTTGCTCTTTGGGTTTTCATCCAACCTTGCGCACTGAGCATTAAAAGAAAGGCAGCTAAGGCAAAAGTCAAGCCAGGTGTAAAAAGACGGACCAAGAGTCCATCTGAAGATCTGAATTTGACTTAAATCTGAATTTCATATGCATTTAAGGTGGAGCTGGATGCCAAATTCAAGAATCAAACTTGTGGCCTGTGTGGGGACTTCAATGAAATCAAGCTTTATGATGAGTTTGTCCAGTCAGGTATGTACTTAATGCACACGCTTCACACACAAATGGACACATATGTATCAAAGTTGACAATCTTGTTTTTCTTCTCAATACAGAGGCTTCCATAAGTCCTGAAGAATATGCGTTGAACTGGAAAGTTGATAGTCCCACTGAAACTTGTAAAGTGGTTTCTTCCGGGGCTAATAAGAATTGCACAGATGGGGTAATTTTCAAAATTTGACATTTTGAAGCTGTTTTAGATTGATAATTGCATTCACTAATGTGTATGATAAATGTAAACTTGCAGAAAAAACTCTGCAAGAAGTTGCTGTCAGGACCTGAATTTAAAAGCTGTCGCAAACTAATTGACTCCGAGTCCTTCATGGAAGCCTGTGTGGAAGACTTCTGTTACTGCAAAAGCAACAGCAGTGCATGCTTGTGTTCGACTGTGTCTGAGTACGCCCGACAGTGCGCCCATGCAGGTGGACAGCCAAAGCAGTGGAAGACAAAACAACTGTGTGGTAAGAGATGAAAAAGTTTTGAACTGTATATTTGTACTAATACATTGCAAGACATAACTTTTATGTTATGGATAGAAAAAACATGTCCTTTCAACATGGAGTATAAGGAGTGTGGCAGTCCCTGTATTGACACCTGCAAATACCGGCAGAAAAGTGAGCTGTGTGATGAGCACTGCATCGACGGATGCTTCTGTCCTCCTGGTTAGTTTCACAGTTAATATTGATTTGTAATCCAACTGTTCAATATTTTATAGTGTGGCATTTGTCTTGTTATTTATGTTCCATAGTTAGATTATCAAATTAAGCCTTAGCAATATCTAAGCTTTAACAGTTGTATTTATTTTGTTAAGTACACAATAGTACTCTGTTTGCAAAATGTTCTGTAACAGAGCTCTTACATGTTCTCATCTCTAGCATGCTACCTTATGCAAACAGTAGTTGGCAAACTTTCAGATTGGAAAGATAAGTAAGAGCACAGACAGAGAAGTAAAACTATTTTGAGTGTTGAAATATAAAATAGGTCAGAACCTTTGATTGAAGCAGCTCCCTGCTTGTACAAGTTATTACAATGGGTCATTGTAGAATCTACTGCAGAAAACTATTCATAACATCTCTAACATTAACAGTGCCACTTACACTAATGTTATAGGACATTTGGATGAGTCTTTTGATTCAAAGAGAATCAAAAATCCAATGTAGCAGCCACCTAAAAAAATATGAACTATCCCTTTAAAATATTAAAGTTAAAACTGTAACCCTTAAAACCATTTAAAAGAATCAGACATCTGTTATAGCATCATAGTGTCAAAACCCAACACTCCCACACATATAATAACACTTACAGAATTTGATCTGGACTATATTAGTGTTATAACATTGACAATAATCATTACCAACTATTGCTCATCTCCTCCAAGGTACAATCTTTGATGATATCTCAGAAAGTGGATGTGTTCCTGTTGAGCAGTGCCCATGTTTCCACAAAGGCGAGACGTACAACACTGGGGAATCAACCATGATGGCGTGTAAAAACTGGTAAAAACTATATAAATAAATACAAAGAGAATACAGTATGCTTCAATATCTGTTTCTGAGATGGGAAATCCAGTGAATTGACAACATAATGTGTCTTTCTACAGCACCTGTTCAAAGGGTGAGTGGAGCTGTGTAGATGCAAACTGTCCTGCTGTCTGTTCCATCAGAGGAGGCTCTCACTTCTCCACCTATGATGATAAGACATACAATTTCCATGGAAAATGTTCCTATGTTTTGTCCAAGGTAAAGAGATATTAATAAAAACACTTAAAACTAAATAGAACATAAATGTTAGTTTCTTTTAAGCAGAATTATACTGAATTCCAATCAGATAATTATTTGATATCTGAATGTATTTTTCACCTTGTGGCTTCAGGTTGAAGACAATGCTTTTACTGTGCTTGGTGATTTCGACAAATGTGAAAGGTCTGATAAATCAACTTGTCTGTCTGCCATCACTCTGCTGTATCAAAATCACACGGTAAAATATTTATGTCACACATGCATGAGACTATATATTTAGATATGTGTGTGTATAAAATTTACTGACTTGTGTTAGTAACTTGTGTTTTCCCAAAGATAATTGAAGTTAAAGACAAAAATGAAGTCTCATATAACCATCAGGTCTTTGAGCTTCCTTTTTTCCTGGGTGAGTAGATGCTTTTTATTAGTGTGCCTTTTTCAGTGAAAATGCAACATAAATTGGTTTTGCTCAAAGTTTAATGAAATATTTGAGATTTTATGTGTTTCTTTCCATTTGCAGATGACATTACAATCTTCCGTCCCTCTACATTCTTTACCATAATCCACACAACCTTTGGACTTGATCTCGAGATTCAGGTTGTACCAATTGTGCAGCTCTACATCAGAGCCGATGTCTCCCTGAAGAGTAAAGTTATGGGTATGATTATTCTTTAGGAGTTTCAAGATTGTGTGTTTTTGTTTTTTATTGGGCATCAAGTTTAAGTGTTATATTTTTGTAGGCCTTTGTGGAGATTTCAATGATAACTCAGAAGATGACTTCAAAACTACAAGTGGACTTCCAGAAAGAACACCAGTGGCCTTTGCCAACACATGGCGGGCCAAACCAACTTGTTCAGATGTAAAAAATGACCTTGCAGACCCCTGCAGTTTAAGCATTGACAAGAGTAAGTCATTGACACAGTTATCCATATATCACCCATAGTACTCCACCAATTAACTTATTCTTTTTTCTTTTGTAGACAAATTTGCAAAAACCTGGTGCTCCCTCCTGTCAGACACAAATGGGATTTTTTCACATTGCCATTCTAAAATAGACCCAGAAGAGTACTTTGCTGTAAGCATGTAGCGCTTTCTGTGCGCATCTAATTTCTATTTTTGTTGTTGTTGTTGTTGTTGTTTTGCTCTTCATTTCCCATACCTTGTAATGTTTAATCTAATCTCATGTCATTTACCTTCACAGACTTGCATGTATGACACTTGTGCCTGTGAAAACAGCGAGGACTGCATGTGTGCCGCCTTGTCCTCATATGTCCATGCATGTGCTGCTGAAGGTGTATTCCTGAAAGGCTGGAGAAAAGATGTTTGCAGTATGTCTAAGATAAACAAAACAGATAGAAATGCGCAGTCTAATTAAAGCAATAATGCACCAAATATTCCTTTCCTTTTTCAACAGGCAAATACACAGAATGCCCTTCGACACTTGTGTACAATTACAAAATGACGCGCTGCGGTCGAACTTGCCGCTCTCTGAGTCAGTCGGACGTGACTTGCAAGGTTGAGGTTACCCCAGTTGACGGCTGTGGTTGTGCTAAAGGATATTTTCTAAACGAGGAAGGAGTTTGTGTATCAGCTTCAGAGTGCTCCTGTCAGGCAGGAAACACAGTGGTACAGCCTGGGGAGACGGCCAGTGTGCAAGGACGAACATGGTAAGGACTTCTAGGTGTCAGCAAGGGGCATACTAATATGTCATACTCAAAAGACAAAATAAAATGTAGGTAATATTTTGTAGAAATAGAAGACTGCTTATTTTTGGTGCTTCACAAATTAAGTAAAGGTTTTGAAATCACATACTGTTTTTAGGAATATATAATTGGTGTGGAATATTCAAGTCCAGGTTTTACCTTTTCCTATGTTACAGATTTTTTACGCTGGTCTATTTTTCAAGTGCTGAGAAAAAACCCCATTGAAATCCTCTCTTTTTGTGCTGTCACATGAAGAACAAAATTTGCTTTGTGTTTTGAAATGCTATCTTGTCATTTTAATATTGACTGCACCAACAGACTATAACTGTTTGCACTTAATGCAAATTACTCCTGTATTTTGAACCATTATTTGTTATATATCTGCTTTGAAGTATAATGACATATTTTTTGTGGGGAAAAATGGTATAAAAGTTAATTTTAAGAACAAAATATGTTTTTGTTTTGAATCAATACCAATTTAAAGACTTTGTAATTACACTCTTTTAATTTTGTGTAACATTTTTTTTGTCTGTCTTGCTATTCAGCACCTGCCACGCTGGAAAATTTATTTGTAAAGGAGAGCCAGTATCTAAGTGTAAGCATAAAGTGCTGCAGTAAAGACAAGTTTTAACAACAGAATGCTTTAGATTGCAGTTTCTTTTAACGCTGTATCACTGTCATCAGCATGCACCAGTCCCATGGTTTTCTTCAATTGCTCCAAAGCAAAGTCAAAGGAAAAGGGGTCAGAGTGTCAGAAGAGCTGCAACACATTGGATGCTGAATGTGTAAGACTCAGATGCTGGCATGCTTAATGCTTCTAAATAAATAGTACTTATATGTTTAAGCAACTAAATAAACTGTAAATAAATTAACCATATTGCGCAGGTGAGTTCACAGTGCGTCTCAGGGTGTGTGTGTCCCAATGGCCTGCTGTCAGATGGGAAAGGAGGCTGTGTAGAAGAGGAAGACTGTCCCTGCCCCCATGATGGAAAATACTATAACCCAGGAGAAAAAATCCAAGTGGATTGTAATACATGGTGAGATTTCATTTGCACATTTAACAAGTACCAGATTTCTACACATTTCACACCATTCTGTCTCTTTTGACTATTAACTTCATATATTGATTAAAATTCTAGCACATGCAAAAACAGGAAATGGCAATGCACAGAAAATGACTGTGGTGGGACCTGCACCATATATGGAGAGGGACATTATATTACTTTTGATAACAAGAAATTTGCCTTTAAGGGGGATTGTGGCTACATCTTTTCTCAGGTAAAGTTTCTTGTGGGTTTTATGTTTTTGTTGTTGTTCTTGTGTCAAGGTAAGTTTTGTTAAACTGACTTCGAATTGTTGCAGGATTATTGTGGAGACGATGTGAATGGCACCTTCAGGGTCCGGACTGAAAACATCCCATGTGGTGAAAGCATTTGCTCCACCAGTATTAAACTCTACTTGGGGGTATGTAAATATGGAGAAAACACTCCATTGCATTCACAAAATACTACGTTTTGTTTTGTTTTTTTTGCCTGGTGATCTGTGCTTACATGCAAGAAAAAGTTTGATGATACCAAACTATAAAAACTATTATTATTTTTTAAGTTGTAAAAAGTAATGTTTCAAACCAGGAGTGTTCAAAGTGTAGGAAAGCTAGCCTCCCATCAGAGAGCAAATCGACAACTCCCTCTGATGTGACCTCAGTTCTTTAGACTACAGTAAAAAAAAAAAAAAAAAAAAAAAAAAACATATATATATATATATAAAATAAAAACACTGTGACCATGGAGCATCTCCAGGAACACCTTAAGTCATACTTCCTTCTTTTTATATATGTATTTTAAATAAATAACATTGTATTATTTAAAAATAATTGTATATTTTTATTTTATTTTCAAATTAAAAACAAATATTTAAAAAAATATACATTTTTAAATATTAAGGACACAAGATTCTGTCTTCTTAATCACTATTTTGTAGCTGTTATTTATAATTTGGTCTCTGGAACAGAGACCAAGTTGACAAAATGTTGGTGAAGTTGACAAAATGTTTGCAGTTAATTTTTCTTGTTAATTATTTTCCTCTCATGTTGAGCCCCACCTGAAGAGGTTGTCATGCTTTTTTTTTTAAACAATTTTTAATTTAGAAAGAAAATAACTTTCCTTTACATTTTCAGATATGACTGTAGTGCCTCCAGCTGTCCAGCTAAAGCTTTCAGCATCTGATTGAGTGTGAATGTGTCATTTGGTGTTTGTGTGCTTTATTTATCATTTTAGATGAAAGAAATTGTTCTGTCAGACGAAAGTATCAAAGTTATCAGTCAAAGCAAAGGGATTGACATACCTTTTAAAGTCCACACTATGGGTATATATGTCGTCATTGAGGCAAATAATGGCCTTCTTCTCATCTGGAATAAGAAAACAACAATCATGATCAAACTCAGCTCCACATTCAAGGTGAGTGAGGAGGACATCTAGAGTTTCTTGAATAAATATTTGAGAGCTTTCAATTCAGAAATGATCATGCTTTTATTTTATGGCAGGGCAAAGTCTGTGGCCTGTGTGGAAATTATGATGGGGCCATCAAGAATGATTTCACTACCAGAAGCAACGAAATTGTAGTTAATCCAACAGAGTTTGGAAACAGCTGGAAACTGTCATCCTCCTGCTCAGATGTAAACACCACACTGAACCCGTGTGCTCTGTACTCTCACAGACGAGCATGGGCAGAAAAACACTGCAACATTATCAAAAGTGAAGTGTTTACTTCCTGCCATGACAAGGTGAGAAAAACTAAGGACATTAAATGCTAATGATAGTATAAATGAAGATATGTTCTTGCATAACCAACTAGAGAACAATACGTTTCATTTGTTACCTGCATTTACAATTACGTTTTTCTAAAAAGGTGGAGCCAGAACAGTACTATGAGGCTTGTGTGGCAGATACGTGTGCCTGCAACACGGGAGGAGATTGTGAGTGTTTCTGCTCAGCTGTAGGAGCATATGCAGAAGCATGCAATGAGGCTGGAGCCTGTGTGAAGTGGAGAACCCCCACCATCTGCCGTAAGTTTGGATTGGGTTTCTGCAAAGGCAGAAAAGAAATGGTCCCTGTTGGTCCTGGATTCTGATAGCTTATGGGGAGTAAATCATGTTTGAAAATAAAAAATAAAACACAGTACAGATAACAAGATTGCTTTTTGTTGTGTGTATGAACTTAAAAATATAGGCTCTTACTACTTAATTTATTTTCTGAAAAAAAATTACAATGTCTTGTATCTTGAACAAATACGTTCAACTTACTTGTGTTCTGTTTTATCAGCTCTGTTCTGTGACTATTACAACCTTGATGGAGAGTGCGAGTGGCACTACGCTCCATGTGGAAAGTCATGCATGAAGACATGCAGGAATCCTTCAGGGAAATGCTACAATAAACTTCCACCACTGGAAGGTAAGAATGATAAGAAAGAAAAGCATTTTAGATCTTTAATTTTATTAGATTAGTGACAATGATATTTGACATCAGATTTTTAAATACTCTTCAGGTAAATCCCATTAAATTATTACAGTTAAAATTGGGGATGCTTACTGTAATCAATAGAACCTTTTACAAACTTCCACTGCAAGCCCCTTTCAAATTATACAAGTGCAACAAAAAGACAGACCCAAAATTCTCTTTGTGACTTTATTTGCACAATAAATGTCAAATCCCATATTCCAAGTCTGTGATCCCCTTTTGTATAACGGCTTAGCCCTGTTTTGCTGCCTGTCAAAATGTGCTAAGTGCTTCAAACAGAAGCAAATCTTTGTTTCTTCATCTATATCCTCACAATATGTTAGTGCTTCAGCAGATTACCTAGCCATGAAGATTACATGAAATCTGAAAAAAGGCTAAAGAAATGACTAAATCTTCTGTGTGCTTTCCAAAATGAATTTACTTTTTAAGGGTGTTATCCATCATGCCCTCGGGAGCAGCCTTATTTTGATGAAGCTAGCATGAAGTGTGTGTCTGAGAAAGAGTGCGGCTGCTATGATGAAGATGGAAACCATTACAAGGATGGAGAGTCAATATCTGCAAATTGTCACAAGTGGTAGGATCCTTTCAAATATATAAATGTTGCTATGTTTAGTAACGGAACAAGTTTCAAAAACAATATGTACCTAAAACATGAAAATAAACTTATTTCCTTTTCTCACAGTTCTTGCTCTTCAACACAGCTGACATGCATTTATGATTTGAATGGTAAGGCAAAAATATGTGCATATGATTTGCAAACCAGGAGCTAGATTTTTGTCACTGTCAGAAAAATTATTGAAGACAAATTGTCATGAGCCATGTCATTATTTTCCAGCTTGCACCTGTGTCTACATGAATGAAACCTACAAATATGGCGATACAGTCTTTGAAACACATGATGGAGATGGAACCTGCATCTCGGGTGTTTGTGGACCGAACGGAACCATAGTAAAAATGGCACCATGCATACGTACACCAACAACAACACCTTTTACATTTACCACAACTGGTAAGATAAGACACAAATAAATACTGTGTGAGGATTGATTATAGAGTGTTTCGAATTAACATTAATTTATCCTTGTTCTCATGTTTCATCACAGCAAGTACTACAGAACACCCTGTAACTACAACTGCACCTATTCCAACACTCACAACTCAAGCAGTAACATCAATTCTGACTTTTTCAACTTCAAGAGTTTCCACAAGATCTAAAACTACAACTGTGCCTTTGTCCTCCTTAAATCCATCTTCATCAACATCTACAGTCACTGAAAGCTCCAAAACTGAAATAGTATCAACCACAACACCTTACATAGAGACACCTACCCCAACAAGAGAGACTGAAACATCCACAGTCACAACAGCTCCAATTGAAAGTACTACCACTACACCCGAAACATCTACTACATCACCCAGTGACTGCTATATTTGCAAGTGGTCAAATTGGATTAACAATGACTACCCCGGACACAACAGAGATGGAGATTATGAAAGATTAGCAAACATTTCTGATCCGGATTTGAGTGTTTGTAGAAAACCACTACAAATTCAATGCCGATCCAAACTTTTAAAAGATGTGCCTTTAAAAGATTTAAATCAAAATGTAATCTGTAGCCCTAAAGATGTACTAATCTGTCATAATAAGGATCAAACACCTCCACAATGTTATGATTATGAAATTCGGATACAATGTTGCACTTACAAAGACATGTGTGAGCCTAGCACAACAACAATTCATTCAGAAACACCAATCACAACGCCAGGCACTAACGTACCGTCACCCACAACAACAGCAATAGAAACATCCACAACACCTCAAAAACAAACTACAATCTCAACTACTGGCACTACAAAACCTGAAACCACTAAAATAATTACAGAAAAAGTCTCCACAACACCTCACATAAAGACACCTACCCCAACAATGGAGACACGAAAACCCACAACAATAATTACACCAAAACCTACAACGCCTCATGTAGAAACTACAGTTATTTTCTCTACAAAACCTGAAACCACAAAAATAATTACAGAAAAAGTCTCCACAACACCTTACATAGAGCCACCTACCCCAACAATGGAGAGTGAGAGAACCACAACAATGTTTAAAGAAACTTCCACAACACCTCATATACAAATAGTAACCTACAGCACTAAAAAACCAGAGACTGGACCTGTAATTATAGGCACAACAACTACAACACCTACCCCAACAAGAGAGACTGAAAAGCCCACAACTACAATTGTCACTGAAAAATCTACAACACCTCATGTAGAAACTCCAACCCCAGGAATTGTAGAAACATCTAGCACCACCATCACTGGAAAACCCACAACATCAGAAAGCACTGCAAGTCAGTCAACTACTGTGATAATAACAGAGAAGCACAGTGTTGAAACTACAACTGGCAGAACAACTTTGTGCTCTTGCAAATACATGAATCAGATTTTCTCACCTGGTAAGTTTTGTACTTTTTTGCATCATTCGTTGTTGCTATACTTGACATCTATTTATAAAGACATCTATGACTTGTAAATAAATTTTAAATAAAAGACACTCATATTATGATAAGGCACTGGTGACATTCAGATCCTGTGGTTCTGAGAACAGAGCGGGAGGGGAATAATTGTAAAGGGGGAGTAGATATTGGAGGATGGGAACAGGGGAGGTTCATGCTGACCCCACAAAATGCCACTCTGGGCGGTTGCCCATGCCACCCATATGTGAAATTGCCACTGTACTGAAACTTTAACCTATCCGTTATTTATTAGCAGAACAAATACAGATGGCAAATGATGCTCATTTTGCAATAATATTCTTACTTGATGAGGGCAATGTTGAACTGTTGATAAAATATTCTATTGTTTTATTAAGAAAATAACGTATCAACAGTTTCCATTTTTTTCTGACATAATTTATTCATTTTCTCTAAAACTTTTCTTTAAACTGTAAATTAGGTACCTTCATGTACAACAAGACTAATGGAGATGGCTATTGTTTCACTGCATACTGCAGTTTGAACTGTAGTGTTGAAAAGCATGCCAGACCGTGTCACACAACAATTCCACCAAGTCCTCCAGCTACCACAAAGAAGGCTAAACCTACAACACCTGCTATGACAGACTGCCCATTTCTTACACCACCGAGAAAGGTAACCAACCTTATGCAATGTCTGTACTTAAAATAGTGTTGATTTAAAAAAAGACTTATCACTTAGAGTAGTTTAATGTGAAGCAGCTGAGAAGATATGTAAAATTACAGCCACAAGACAACAAAAAAGCTACATTCAGATATATCACTAAGACCTATGTCGCGGCCTTCTCATTTCCAAAAAACAATATTCCAACAAAGGCCGTGGGTGTTAACAGGTGGTTTTTGATTTGAGCGCACTTCCGACTTAATTTGTTTGAAAAAATATATTCTTTATTTCTTGTAAAAAAAAATAGCGACAAGATAATTACCAAAATGTCCCACAACCTAGTCAAAAAATGAAAGTAAACTTAATATGACGTTTCAAGTACAAAAAAATTAAAAGTGAAAGTGGTCAAAAAATCAATTACAAAAAACCTCCCATCCACACACCAAACATTTGCCAAACAAGGGCTCCACCAAGCACCCGGTGTGTTTTAATTACTCAAATTAATGGGAGGGTCTAACCAATTACCAACATAATCTAATCAATTCAAATGTACAAATTAACTACAGATTTTGGATCTAAACTTAACTTAAATAAATTCTAACTTCCCAAAATAGAAAACTAAATTAGTAGAAATTACAAGTTGCAAACATTACATAAATGGCCACAACAACCTATTTTGAGTGATTTGCTGATCTTTGGATAGGATTAAAAACTCAAGGACACTTAAATCAGACCATTTTGAGGGGTGAACTGAATCCAAACTGTCTTGGTCCACATCATATGTTATTACCCAGATGTCTCTCCTTGCTGAAAAATATGTTATATAAACAATGTTGTAACCAAATACCACTAAGGAGACTGGGAATAAAACAGTTTTTAATATTTACAAAGAAGAAAAAAATGAATATCAAAATAAAGAGCAGTCCATGCCTGGCCTCTTGCTGTGGTAAAGACGCAAGCAAAGGTTTGGCATCAACAGCCTTTTTTAAGTAGACTCTCATCAGATCAGAGTTCTCAAAAGAAGGTGTTTCCTAATTCCTGTGCTGTCACGAAATGTATCACAGTATACATAATGTGTTAAAAACATATTAAAACATCTTTAACCTTTTAAAATTTTGTCACATTGCAACAACAAACCTCGATGTTTTGCATTGGATTTTTATGTGATGGATCTCCACAAAGTCATGCAACATGGCAAAGTGTAATGCAAAACCCGAGTAAAATCCTTTACAAAGAATTGCCCGTAGAGGTCATCTGATGAGTAAAATATCCACCTTGTTGGCCACAGAGGTTTGTTAGAGAACATTAGTAATCATATACACTAAGGAACACACCAGAGAGACGAGGGACAAAGTTGCTAATTGCTTTGCAGCAGATTTAAGATTTAAAACAATATTCAACTCTCAGAGCACTATTTAGTCCATCAGAAAGCATTTAGCATCAACAAAAAGGGTCGATTCTTCTACCTCCTGGTAAACCAGACAACCGTACAGTCTTTAGCGATGCACGCAACTTTGAGATACCATAAATACCTAATTCATGCCCCTTTCATAGAATTAATACAAGTACTACAAAGGTATTCAGCACCGACCCAATGGTTATATTGCTTCAAACCATGCTTTAAGAATCATAAACATTGCCTGTGTTTTTAAAAGTCATTTAAAAATTTCAAACAATTCTCAGAGATGTGAGAGTCCCATATAGATACAGAATCCCAACAGGAACCGATTTGTCCAGTCTGTTCAAACTTAAATGAGTTGGGCAATTTAAATATGTTTGTGCTTGTTGGTAAATGTTGGCAAAAAGCTTGCTATATATACTGCAGCAAGCAAAAAATATATTTGCTTGTTTACAATCTCTTCTTTTGACTAGATTAGATTAAATTGCCTTTAATGGCTTGACCACCATGACCAACTGTTTAAAAAACTGTAAAAAAGCATTCAAATTAAAGCCAATACAATTTTGGATATTTGTATTCTACAATTTGAATATATGCCAGTAGAGAGTTTAAATATAAAGACAGTGGTTGTATATTGCTGAAAATATTTCTTTTACAGGATGGAGAATCCTGGAGTTCAGACAAATGCACCAAAAGCACTTGTGAGAAAGGAAAAGAGGTCAAAACATATGCATCATGTAATCCAGCACCCATACCAGCTTGTGACAACGGTTTTCAACCTGTTAAGGTTTTTGATGAAGGAGGCTGCTGTTTTCAGTATGAGTGCAAATGTGAGTTTAATGAAAAACAGCTACAGACAGCTACATGTAATTTTTTGTGATTAAACACAATTTAATGTTAATATACTGTTTTCAGGTCTTTGTACAGGCTGGGGAGATCCCCATTACAATACATTTGATGGCCAATACTACAGTTTCCAGCACAACTGCACATATGTCTTGGTCAAAGAGATAATTCCCAAATACAATTTAAGAATTCTTATTGACAATGAAAACTGTGATCCTTCTGGAACTGTGACGTGCCCCAAAGCTTTGATTGTATATTACAAAAACTATGAAGTAACTCTTACACAGACGAGAATCCCAAAAACTGAGAATTTGGTACGTATGGCTATCTCTAACCTTCTCCAAATATGTTTGTACTACATAAATGTAATCATGCTTTTTTTCACTTGTCATTCATGTTTTAGATATATGTTGATGGAAAGAAAGTGACTCCAACCTACTCAAATAAGGACTTCATTATTACAAGCACAGGAATTCAGATGGTTCTTAAAATCCCACAGATAGAAGGCGTTGTTTCATTCACAGGGCTTCTGTTCAGTATTGACTTGCCATTTTCACTTTTCCACAACAACACAGAAGGACAGTGTGGTAAGCAACCCCATAACTTGTGACAAACTAAAAATAAATGGTGATTCTTATCATCTTAGTAGGTAGAAAAATATAATGGGACTGTTTAGTAAAAAATGTATAATAGCATTTTGTTAACAATGGATAAATCACTACACCTCCCAAAGAAAACTTTAATTTATAGCTTTATGCAAGAAATAACTAGAGGGAAAACCCTCACTGCACAATACCACAATGAGGAAAACAGCAAACATACAGTCGATACAAAAGTCTCTTCAACCCTCAAGAGCTAAAAATGTAAAAATGCAAAAAGGGATAGAGTCTTGAATACCAAGATTACACTTCAAATAAATAGCATGAACATTTGCATTAGGGATGTTGGAAATTTTTTCTATTTGTGAATTTGTAATCTATTTCCTATGGATGTTTCTTCTTTTTAACAAGGCTACTGCGACAATAACAAGAAAAATGACTGCAGGTTACCAAATGGCAAAATTCATCCATTATGCTCTGAGATGGCATTTGACTGGCGTGTAAATGATACGAAAAAACCATACTGTGAGTCCATGCCTTCGCGACCTCCTCCAATAACAGAGCCACCGAAACCAGCATGCAATCCTGCCCTCTGTGAAATCATAAAGCACGAGTGAGAATTTGCAAAATAAGTTGAACATTTGATAACATTTTTCTGCAAACCCAATTTAACTTGTTTCATGTTCATTCTTACAATAAGGATGTTTAAGGACTGCCACAAAAAAATTGCGCCCAGTTCATATTATGAAGCTTGTAAATTTGATGTTTGCCACATGCCAAATTCCACCGTGGGCTGCACCAGTCTGGCGGCATATGCCATGATGTGTGCTGAAGCATCTGTCTGCATAGACTGGAGGAACCTGACCAAAGGAGAGTGCAGTAAGACAGTTTTGCTTCTGTAGAACTTAATTTCCTTTCAAATGGGATTTTCCATGCATGTTATTGTTAATGTAATACAGTACACTTCTTTTTGTTGCAGACTACAAATGTCCACCAAATAAAGTATACAAGGCCTGTGGGCCAAGTATTGTTGAAACGTGCAATGCAGGGTAAGGACACTGCTTTTGCAGTTTATAATTGATGGAAGGACTTTTTTTTTTTTTTTGCATTTTAGGATGTCTGTCGGCCTAACAATAACTATACAAGCTAACAAACCGAACCATTTTACTTGTCTTTTATTATAATCAGAACGTATAAATGCTGACAAGTGAATTCTCAAATACACATTTGCTTCAAACCATTCTCAAACTCACATTGACAAGGAACTTTCTATCCATCGTGGCTGCCAACAGTTTTTATCAACACCTACAAAAAAATATTTGAGAATAAAGTATCACATACAGGTTAAATATTTTAAAATTTTCATTAAGAACAAAAGTCAAGAACTTTAAAGAAACTATCTAACCAATCGATAATCATTCGCTATGCAGTTTCCAAGTCAAGAATTGCCCCCACAATGTATTAGATGGTGTGGTGTAATTTGGTTTCTGAAGTGTCCTGTAATCAGTCAAAACCAGAGAAAAGCAAAGCACAGAGCTAAATCTGGCTTCCTTCATATCTGAAACCACACATATCCCCCTGAAAGAAATAAAAACAAACTACATGTTGAAATAATACATTTTCAAAGTCAGTTTATCTATTGTTATGCCAACCAGTTTGTTATATCACCAACAGATCCCAAACACAGGTTATAGTTAGCAGTTATACTTTAAAAGAGAGCAGTTTTCTGAAAGTTATTCATGTAACATAAAGAGTCATCTCAGTAATTGTTCCCGGTGTATATATAATGTTTGACAAAGTGCTTACCTAAAGCAACATGGTGTCAAGTGAATCAGTGGTAACATTTAAGTAAGAATCCGTGGAAATTTTTATTGATTATTTGCTATATTTCCTAATGTTTACTGGAATACACTGTGCTGTATTGTGATTCCATTGTTTTTGACAAGTTGGAAGCTGAAATTTAACTGTCATTTGTTTTACATTCAGATACAACAATAAACTCAAACAGCAGTGTGCAGGAGAAGAAGATACTTGCAATGGATTAGTGGAGGGATGTTTCTGCCCTGAGGGGAAGATGTTGTTTGATTCAGGCTCCGATACCTGTGTCTCATCCTGTGAGAATAGTTTTTGTTCTTTGCCAGACCAATGAACGATGTATTTTTGTTTAATATTCAATTAAACCGTTTTTACTGTTTATTAAGGTTGCTCTGGACCTGCTGGTGAACCTAAACAGGTATACATTCTCATACATTGTAACTTTTTTTATCAGTTTGTCTGTTTGTTGCTGTAGCGTCATTTTTTTCCATAATATTAACAGATTGGTGACACATGGAAAAGCGGCTGCCAGCAATGCAAGTGTGACAAAGATTCTCTGAGTGTTAAGTGTGAGCCTCTAGTTTGCCCGACACAAGAACCAATACAGTGCACAGAGGATGGCGAGGTGTTGGTAAACCGAACGGTTAACTGCTGCCAGGAACTGACGTGTGGTAAGCAATTTTCATTAGTAGAACTGGATTGATGACGCATATTATGTTTTAGCAAAAATAATCAAAATCAACTAACTGACATACACCATGTTCACCAACAGAGTGTGATAAAAACCACTGTTCATCACCAACACAAAAGTGTAATCTTGGCTTTGAGTTAACTGTCAAAGTTTCCAATGAAAGCTGCTGCCCGGTCTTCACCTGTGGTACGTTTCTTACTATCACTACTCATCATTATTTATTACTGATAATGGTAACAATTATTTCCCAAAAAAGTATGAAAATCACCTTTCTACTGACTGCTTCCGATTTCAACTCGTCAATTAGTGTAAATAACTCACACTGTTTAATTCAGCTTTCCATCATTACCTTTTCTCATGTTAACTTCCTCTCATGAAACAACCCAGCAGTTTTTCAAATGCAAAAAACTAAGCTTATATATAAACATAACCTCGTTTACTGTCTCATCTAGAACCAAAAGATGTATGCGTCTACAATGACACAGAGTACAAGGTAAGAACTGTTTTTCTTTTGTTGTTTTTTTTTTGCTTTTTTGATATGTAGCACCTCATGTATATAAATGCTTTTCATTGTGTTTCCCACAGCCAGGTACAAACTTTTCAAACAACCCATGTGAACACTGCCACTGCACCAACAAACAGGATCCAAAGACTAAGCTGAACACCGTAGAGTGTCAGCAAATACAGTGTAACATCATTTGTAAAGAGGTAAAGAGATGATGTTAATGCCAAATAAGTTGTATATTGGATAGAAATATTTTACATTATAGAAAATGTTACTCGTAAGACCAGATAAGTACCTTACAAAACTTATTTTCTAGGTATTAAAAGTTGATGCTCTATGTATGACGATGTGCATCAGTTTGGTTTTGGTACTAATGGTAACAGGTTTATAATGACTCAACATTTCTTAGAAATTCCAAGTCACACTATTTAATTTAGTTGATCATTCCTGATACAGTTTCTGACAGAATAGTACAACTATCCAGTTCAATAAATTTTTATGCATGTTAGTGTTGCAGTAGAATGGATGCTATCTAGAAGTTGTTAAAATTACACAGACTAAATTATTTCCAGTTAGAAACTTATTAAACTATACATTTTTGATAGGGTTACGTGCATGTGGATCAGCCTGGAGAATGCTGTGGATCATGTAAACAGACGCACTGCATTTTTGATGTCCCTGGTTTGAACTCACCAGTAGTTCTTAAGGTAATTAAAGTACAATACAAAGACATAGAAAAGAAAAATCCTTGCAACCTTCATCTCAATTGTAAGTCACATTGTGACTACACTAACCCTACTCTTCTACGCATGTTCACAGCCTTCACAGTCGTTTTCACCACCAAATGACAACTGCACCCAATATGATTGTCAGAAGGTGAAGGATGAATTCCTGGTTATCAGAAACCAAACTATGTGTCCGGCATTTGATCCAGAAAACTGTGTTCCAGTGAGTATTGAGTGCCTTAAATAAAGTTGATGTCATTATTTGGTCTAAGATGATAATATAGTATATATATTTTTATAAATCAAATTTTTGCTTTATGATAACTTGGCTTAACTGAAGCTTAAAAAATTACCATTTTAATTTGTAAAACAGTAATAGCAATAAAATGAGTTCAGGTATGTGAGGCGGGTCAACATTATACTTTAACAAACATTAGGCACTGCACACTTCCAACACAGAAGTGTGACATCAGTGATCACAGTCAGATGTGTAATTTTTTATGTGTTTCAGGGAACAGAAACAAGTGACATGAATGGATGCTGCAGAACCTGTAAGTAAATACAATAATGTTTCAAAAGATGTTTACAAAAATGTCAGCCTCCATTTACATCTTTCTCAACTATAAATACATCTTTAGTTTTCATTGTAAACTACTTTTAGGCTATAAATTACTTATTCCCTTAGCTTTCTTCAATAGAATGTGTCAAATGAGGACAAAGAGGATGTGAATACTTAGAATTTTGTCAAACAGAATAGAAGCCTAGAAAAGTAGAACATTTTAGACAAGAGACAAAAATGTTAAACTTTGATTTTATTGACCTAATGGCCCTAAGCACAAGATGGATGCTTTAGATACTCCATTATGTTTTCCCTGCCAATGTGTGTTTCTAAAACTAACTGTGGTTCACAGGTACACCTCGCTACAACTGTGAGCTTCACAAGAACACCACCAAACTGTACGCAAACAACTGCGTGTCAGTCGAGCCGGTGGAGTTCACATCCTGTGGGGGAACCTGTGACTCATCCTCATCTATGTAAGATTTGTAAAACATTTAACAAAAAAGTATGCAGCAGAATCCACTAAAAAAATTATATGTTGACATGGATGTCTCTATCTTTATTTGCAGGTACTCAGTGGAGACCAACAAACTCATGCATTCTTGTACCTGCTGTCGAGAGGTTGCTACCACAAAGAAAGACGTGTTGATGAAGTGTTCAGATGGCAGCATAATGAAACAGGCAATCACTTTAATTGAAAAGTGTGGCTGCCAAGCTGTTGAATGTAAAGAGTGGGGCAAACGTTGACGGGACACACGATTAAGGCAAACGATGGAAATTTAAACTCTTTAGGGGAAACAGATTAATACTTGTTTACAAACTCTATGGGTGCTTTCATGCTTTGGAATACGCAGCTCTGTGGGTCGAACTGATCCAAAAATATTTTTAAAAGCATGTGCTTATCTGGTAATTTTCTATAGGGTGAAATGGCTTTGAATGTATATTCATCTTTTGAGTAATAGTAAATTGCTTTATCTGCTGTTTCAAACTTCTGTCTTTGGTTCAATAAATTTCTAATTCATCAATGAACTGACTGTCTTTTTTTACTACACTGAATATTTAACTCTTAGTACACTGCAGTAGTTTTTGAATTCTATTGCAAAAACAGCATTTTAATTGTCTGTTTTCAGTTGGTCATTATTACTATTCAGTTTGCGATAATTTGTTAAAACTGCATGATCATAACATGTGGAGGGAGAATTAAATACTTTTACTTTATACATTCCTAAAAGTATTTTCTCCTTGGGGAACCTCTAAAATTAACTTAAATACTTAAATGAAACTAACTAAAATGACCATACTTATTTACAGTTATTCTGTTTGGTAACTGTTTTGCTATGTCAAGGTAACAATGTCTCTTTCATGTTTCTGAAAGATCCCTATTTATTAACTTGCAGCATATTTTCAGGATGTATGAGTGGGTTTTTCACTAAATAAGGGGTCAAAATATATCCAGATTTTTTCTTCCTTCCAGTAAATAAAAAAGTTGTTGAGAACAAAGAGTGCCAAGTATTAACTTACCCACTGACTTGCGTAAGAAGTAGTTGTAAGCTTTTGACCACTTACTAATTACAAATCTGCCATTTATATAGCTGTAAAATGTATGAAAATCTATATTTTCTTTCCATTTTGGGACCAAAGGTCATAAAAGAAAGAAAATTTGAATTTGTAATTGCATTATTCAAGCAGAGTTTGGTATCTTTGAATGAAATGATCCAATGCAAACTGTTCACAATTTAGACTGGCATAAATATAAGTTTATTTGAGAAAATATTTCACTATGATAGAGATAACACTTAAGATAACCCTGAGGTTTTTTTAAATAGGAAATGATAAAGAAGATTTAGTGTATCTAGTATTTATCTTTCTCTAACGATAAAATAGAGAAATTAATAAATTACTTAAAGTGATGAAATTAAGTCTGTAAAGGCAAAAACACCTGGAATACTGGACCTCACATAGGCAGCGTCTAGTATTTAATGTTTGTTAAGAAAGCCTTTTGTAAGGTAAGACGGTTGAGATTTGTGACAGTGCTTCTGCAAAATAATTAATATTTTGTGGGCCCTTAAATAAAACATATTAAAACAGAGCAAAGAACTTCCAGTGACAATAGTGTTTATTGTGTCTTCTTGATATCTAAATGGTCCAGCAGAAAGAAAATCAGTGATTCTTGAGAATAGGGACAAAACAAGTCCTACGGATAAAGCACAAAATTTGAATAACATATATAATTTTTTCAAACATCTGACTAAACTAACCTGGGTCATGTGAGCACAACAATGTATATTTTCTTGGTGTTTGCTGAATATTTTTTTATTTTAAACATTGTAGTCTGTGGATGATGCCTGTAAAATCCCTTGTCCCAGAGCAGAATTCAATACATTATACTAGTTTAAAACAATTAAAGAAATACTAAAATTATATATTATGGCAATTAAGTATAAGTAGTCATATAAATAATTATAGAGGTATCAA
>NW_015114315.1:50287-106560 GCF_001443285.1 Poecilia latipinna | reverse complement strand
AACAAAAAATTGGGGAAAATTAAAACCCATTTTGTCCCTATTCTCAAGAATCACTGAGATTCCTGTGTACAAACAGGAAGTCTAATTTTTACGTTAACCAGGTTAGTCTTGATTTAAACAAGCTTAATTACTCGAAGTGGGTAGTTTTTCAAGAAATTTAACTAAAGTAAGAGTAGCAATACTCATAATAATTAAAAGTGAAAAGTCCGGTGAAGTACATTTTTACGCCCTCGCCCCCCCCCAAATAAAACCGTTAATAAAGTAAATATAACAGTAAAAGTAGCTAGCTCCTACTCACCTCTGCATCACGCATTCTCAATTGGAAAAATTTTGGTTTCTTTCCTCAAAACCCCAAATGGCTGCAATTAACTAGAAGCATAACTTAAGTCCTAATTATTTATCTCTGAACATGGCAACATAAAATATTTTTTATGGAACATGGTGCTCCGTTGTTTGAAGTTGCAACAAAACATAACGGCTAAAATAATATGCTGTTCTTTGGTTCTACCTCTGTGTGGCGCTGTGACGTTGGAGTCTTCTGTGGGGGAAGTTTCCTATGTGGAACTGTTTGTTGGCAGTTATTTATCTGACTCGGAATCTTTTCAGTGTAACACGTCGTCTAGCAGTTATGTCGCCCGGCGCAGGAGTCAGATCGTTCTCTGTTAGAGTAGTTTAAATTAATCTTAAAATTGTTCAGTCTGCAGTGCTGTTAGCCTGAAATATATCTTTCCGACATTATGTTTGCCGTTAGAAGAACGTAAACGTTGCAGTATTGATTTATTTTAAGGTAAAGTAAGTTTGCTGCCGACTTCAGCCTGAAGCATTTTCTTCCTCTCTGTTAGCTAACGTCAGTCTGGTTAGCTGCTCTAAGGAGATGAAACTGTACATTTTGCAGAGGATATATTAACTGTAAGGGGAAGAATGTATATATTTAGGCTTTTATAATTTGTTTGACAGAAATGTTTTTGCTTATATCTTAAGCACACAGTTAAGTGCTGTAGTGAAATCTCCAGGCTTCCGATATGCTTATAGTCTCTTTGCGGGTCTTTGTTAATAAATTGTTTTCTTAGCTTTTTTTTTCACACTTTTGTTTATGTATCCCCTTAAACATTGGCTTTCCGTTCTACTAGTCACCTGTTTGGGCCATGGCATCTCTGTCAGAGGAGGTCCTGCTGGTGGTGAAAAAAGTCCGTCAGAGGAAGCAGGATGGCACACTCTACCTGATGGCTGAAAGAATAGCCTGGGGTCCAGAAGGCAAAGACCGCTTCACTGTCAGCCACCTGTATTCAGACATCCGCTGTGAGTCCCCGCTGAACTAAAAACAAAAACCCTGTGTGTTTGTGTTGATTTCAAAACGCACTTTACTGTTCCATGTGTCCAGGCCAGAAGATCAGTCCTGATGGTAAAGCCAAGATTCAGCTCCAACTGGTCCTACACACCGGAGACAGTACCACATTCCACTTTGCCAATGAGAGCACCGCACTTAAAGACCGAGATGCTGCCAAGGAGCTGCTGCAGCAGCTACTGCCAAAGTTCAAGAAGAAGGCCAACAAGGAACTGGAGGAGAAAAACAGGTCAGAATCCTTCTCTGGTTTCGGACCGATCACGTTCATCTAGCAGGATTCTTTTAATGTTTCATCCTCTAGCATTCAAGGAGAATAACTCAAACATTTATTAATAGGAGACCCTGTGCTAAAGCTTTTGCTAAATCATAATTAATTGCACTGTGTTGGAGAAACGTTATTGCATTGTTGTTTAAGATTGCAATGATGGTATTGGCTTTTAATCCCTCCAACATCGTGGTGTCACCATCATTTTCAGGGATTTTGAACATCTCAATTACTAAAATGTATGTCAGCTTTGGGCATCAAAGCTGACATACATTGTCCGAATTAATTGTCGAATTATGTGGAGAATCTGGATGTATATAAATTGGAATATTTTTTATTCACCAGATATTGTATTCAGATTCATTCAGTCCATTGCTGCTGCAAATATTGATGTTGCAGTTAAGATTTCAGTTTGATGTCTTCTGTTGCTCTAAAGCAAATGCTTTAAAAAAACTACTCTGTTCTTTGATAATGATTACACACTTAAGAACGCTTAATTCTTTATGAACGCATTGTATTTTATGAAAAACGGTTTGTTAAATCCTACCTCGCTCCAGTGTTTTTCCCTTTCTCTTTGTCCAAGAGAACGTTTTCTGTTGCTAAACACTGACAGGGTGACAGATGTAATACTTGGCAAAAAGTGTGAGTTGTCAACAGCACTAAACAAGATTACTAATTAGATATCTGGAGCTGTCCATTCTCTTTCCAAAATATCTGTCAGATAAATGTGGAGAAGATATTAATGTTCTGTTAGGCTCAGGCTAAATGTTTGTGTAATGTTGCAGATGCTGGATTTATTTTCATATTTCTTAGTCAGGTATTGCTGAACACCCATTAGACTTACAAAGGATAATACATTTATTAGCTAGACACTGTGTTGGCTAATTTGAAGTGAAATGTGAGCAAGATGTGAGAATATCTGGAGGAATCATTTTTATATTTGCAAATCAGAAATTGTGTGATATTTTAAGTGAATTTTGGTCAATGACAATCAGAAGCATTAAATAGCTTTTGAGCATATTGCAGAAGACAAAATAATCCATAAGATATTTATTTTCGTCCCAAGAATTTAACAACTATCACTAATTAGTGTTCACATGGGCAAAGTTTAAATCTGAATCATTTTTGTGTGATCAAAATAGAACAGAGTCTTGACTTTATGATATAATTGCAGTCCATTAATCTTACAGAATATTAATTTAAAAGTGAATTCAGGTCAGATTTGCTCTGCAGCTTTGTGTGGGAGCTCACTGCTTACCTTCAGCGTTTGCTGCTGCTCCGGCAGGATGCTTCAGGAAGATCCGGTGCTTTTCCAGCTGTACAAAGATCTTGTGGTGAGCCAAGTGATCAGTGCTGAGGAATTTTGGGCCAACCGGTTAGGAGGCGTGAATAATGGGGAACCTGCACCTTACAACAACAAACAGGAAGTTGGAATATCTGGAGCATTTCTGGTGAGTACATCTAATATGATCCACAACTACTTTATGCTTCCTTATCACAGTTTTGAGTCAAAAAAAAAAAAAAACTGCTGCACTTGAAAGGGCTTCATGTTTTTGCTCTACAGGCGGACATCAGACCACAGACTGATGGCTGCAATGGCTTGAGATATAATCTGACTGCGGACATTATCGAGTCCATATTTAGAACATACCCTGCAGGTAAACAAAAACGGTGTTTTGTAAAAGTATCCACACTGCTTGAATTTTTCTTATTTTGTCTTTTTACAATCATAAACTTCAATTTTAACTTATTGGGATTTGATGTGTTAGACCAAAGCAACGATGCAGGAGGAAAGGATTACCAAATATTCTTGACAAATAAAAACCTGAAAGGTGTAGCATTCATTTGTAATCGGCTCCTGTGATTCGGTGCTTTGCACAACCACCTTTCATTGCTGTTAAGGCTGCAAGTTCTTTTCTGGTAAATCTCAAGTAGGTTCAGACATGTAGAGACAGAATTTTGTTGTTTTTTTTGTAAAATAGCTCAGACCCAGATTGATTGAAGCGGCTGCAATTTTCAAGTCTTGGCCAGATCCTCAGTTGTATTTTGGACTGAATTTTGACCGGGTTATTCTAACAAATGAATACACTTATGTAAACAGATCTATAGCTCTGGCTTTATATTTAAGGTTAAAGTTGTTATCCTCCTGGAAGGTGAACCTCCACCCTAGTCTAAAGTGTTTTGCAGCCTGTTAGCAGGTTTTCTTCCATAGCATGACCACTGCATGTTGCTGCCACCATCATGTTTCATGGGAGGGACGGTGTGTTCAGGGTCAGGATTAATACTGAGGTTAGATTACATTACAGTTTGACTTTGTTTACAAATGACGTGACGTCTCAACTCTGTTAGTTACACTAGATTTTACTTATGGGTAAAAGTGCATTCAGCCTTGAATATAAATCCATCTCACACTTTTCAGACTTTAAAATGTACAAAAAAATTAACAAAAAAAAAAAACAAAACCTATCAATCTAAAAGTAGCTTCTTGTTTCTAAACCTGTCTTGCAGTGAAGCAGAAGTATAGTGAAAATGTGCCTCATAACCTGACGGAGAAGGAGTTCTGGACACGCTTTTTCCAGTCTCATTATTTCCACAGAGACCGCATCAACACAGGTTCACAGGATATTTTCTCAGAATGTGCCAAGCAGGATGAGAAAGGTAGCTGCTGACCATTCACACCGAAAGTGCAAGTGTATATGTTCCTGTGCAAAGTGAACCATATTTAATAATAATGTTATACTGTTTTCCTAACATGCAGGGTTAAAATCTCTGGTGACCCAAGGAGTGAAGAATCCGTTGGTTGACCTTTTGTCACTGGAGGATAAAACATTAGACGAGGTGAGAAAAGTCAGCTGCAGTAATGAGAAAAACTTCCTGTGTATTAACTAGTAACTTTATTTTTATGTCCACCTTAAAAACAACTTTTTATTGTGAAACAGGGTTATGGAATAAGCAAAGCCCTGCCTTCAACCTCAAATGCAAACAAGTCAGTGAAAGAGAGTAGCAACTCTGCCATTATAAAGCGATTCAACCATCACAGCGCGATGGTGCTGGCAGCAGGCTCACGCAAGGGGTAAACATCAACATTTCAAACAAATCAAATACGCTTGCTCTCCTGTCATCTCCTTTCTGCTAACTTTATTCTGGTTTTAAAGAGATCTTCCCACCGACCAAGCCAGTGAGACTAGCAGCACAGACGGCAACTCCAGAGATTCTGATTTCTTTCAACCTCCACTGAAGAAGGTATGACGCCTCTATAAACTTCTTACCTATTTTTTCTCCCACAGTGATTGTCACCATGAAATGATTCGTTTTTTTTGACTATTTTTTAGGTTAAACTACAAGAAGCCATAGAATATGAGGATCTGCAAAGGGAAAATACTCCTAAGACAGTGGCGTTAAATCTGAAGAAGTCTGACAGGTAAAGTCTGTTTGCTTTGTTTGTTTTAATCTGTTTTAAACAGGTTGGATTATAATCTGAAATTGAAAGATGCAAGGACATGGATGAAAGGAAGTTACGTCTACTACCTCATCAGCAAGGCAGCATGGGAAAAAACTAGACTTTTTTGCTTTTTTCCCCTCAGTAAATAAAAATATCGTAATTTCTAAAAATGTTACTTTTATATTTATTTATCTTTAAATTACTTCTTTTACCTTTGATGTTCAAGATCACAACTTGACTTAAAAAACACTAAACAGATAAATGCACAAAAAACAAATCATAAGGCCATCCCTCCTAGATCAGGGTTTTAAACCAGGTCTGGTTTAGATTCCAAATATGGCAGTAAAATTTTTATTATTTTGAATTTATACAAACAGAATTAAGCTGCCAGAGATTCCAAACTGAACTTTAAAGGATCGGTATTAAATGTACAATGAGCTTGTGCCAATAGTTTCAAAACAGACTTGAACTAAATTGTCTTCAAATGCTGCCCTTTATCACACTACTCAGCTGAAATTTGTGGAACATATCAAAAACAAAAACCTTACAAGACAAATGTTTTGTACTAAAATGGCAGAAATTTAAGTATAAAACTTAAAATTTAGATCTATACGTCTGTTTGAATTTTAAAACTGATGTGGTCTCTGTACGTTTTATAGTTTTCAAAATTTGGTGCAAAAAAATCTTCACTTTTACTAAGTTAAGATTTATCCAACTGACTTATATTTGTTTTATGTCTGTGATAAACAAGTGAGTTCACCAACCAGGGGGGATATTACTGCTAACAATTAATTAATATAGACTATCTGTATGTTTTACAAATGCTAATGAATATGTTTATCGGTGAGTCCTGGGAATTAATATTCATCGCCCTCGCTTCTTTCTCAGGTACGCTCATGGTCCTGTTCCGCTTCAGTCCCAGCAGTACACAACCAGCCAAGACATCATCAACTCTGTCAGCTACATCCAGCAGGAAATGACCAATTACAAACCCAACCTAACTCGGGTCAGATTATGTTTTATATTTCTGGATATTTGTCACACATTTTGTTGCTAAAGTGAAAATCACTCTCCCCACATCTTTACAAGGCATTTTAACACATTACCGAAATTGCACCAGGTGCTCGCACTAACAACTAACCTCACATATCATGTTGTTTATGTTTTAGCTGCACTTGAACCAAACTTTGCAGAAGACTGGTTTATGTATTTAACAGAAAAAAAAGGAATGTTACACTGTTCTAACAGGTTTACTCGTCTTCTTCTGACATCTGTTTTTGTACCAGGTACTGAGCAGAATATGTAAAAATGTAAATTTAATTTGTTTCATGAGGTCCCTCAGTTCATGGGAACCTCTGAGGCACAGAGTCACTTTATATGTGTAGAAAGACTCTTCTGGAAATAAATATCACAACATGAAAATGAAATCTCCACTTACCACAATTTTTATTTACAAAATCTCTCTAAGATGAATCCAATAATGATCTTAATCCAAAAAAGGACTAACAGCATAGAAATGTTCCCATTTCAAATGATTTAAAGATGACCTTTTATGTGATCAAAATATGGGATTTGAAAACCAAAGACAAAAATATAATTGAGCTTAGAACTGCCATTCGAGATCATTTGCAAATTGCCTGTATGTTTCGGATGTTTCAAAGCGTCTTTGAAATCACAGAACATGAAGTAACAGAATCTGCGTTGCTGTACAAATATTCAGGTGTTGTCCAGCACCACAGCGACCTCTGCCATAGCAGCGCTCTCTCCAGGAGGCGTTCTTATGCAACCTGTTGGACAGCAATCCATAAACCGTAAGTATGCAATAAAGATTTTATTTAAAATGTTATTTCATAAGGCCAGGAGATGAAGTCACTCTACTGCTTTATTTGTTTGTTTGTTTTTTCCAGAAATGGTACCCACCGACATCCAAGGAGAGCTGAAGCACCTTTACATTGCTGCAGGGGAGTTATTGAGACACTTTTGGTCCTGTTTTCCCGTAAACACACCATTTTTGGAGGAAAAGGTGACTGATATTGATTTGTTTAAATTCTATATGCTCATGATTTCTGCTGTCTAATTTTTGCACTTTCTATTTGTATATTTATGCCATACAGGTGACAAAAATGAAGACAAACCTGGAGAGATTTCAAATGACCAAACTTCGTCCTTTTCAGGAGAAAGTCCAACGACAGTACTTGAGTACAAATGTGAGTCACAGACATATTTTTTTGTGACACAGGGGCTTTTTTTACCCAGTAATAGTTAAATTCAAAATGTGTCTATACTGTGAAAGAAATCTTGGCTAACTGTGAGACAAGCCTGTACACATAAAGGTCAAATAAAACTAAAAAAACAAAAAATGCTTAAATTAAAACTCTCTGTTCCAACAGCTTACAGGGCACCTGGAGGACATGTTTCAGATGGCCTATAGCAAGTTTCATATTTGGCAAACCCGCAGGATGATGAGGAAAACCTGACCTGGGAATTTTGTTTGTCAAAGAGAAGACGAGAAAGACTTTTAATGTTTAGAAGAAAGACTTGGGAAGATCCTCTATGCCGTGAGAAGACCCAGTGGAACATAGTTCACAAGGGCTCACTGAGGATATAGAGGGATGCTGCTGCAGCCAAAAGTGTTTTAACAGAGTATAATTTCATCTCAGTCACAGATAACTACTAGTTTCATTGTTTTCTTTGTGTTTCCTTAATTGTTGAGAGTACTCTGCTTGTAACGGGTTAGCAGCAGGACTTTGAAAGCGGTGTAATATGACCAAACTTCAGCTGGAAGTCGGACAAAAGGCTCCCATGACAACACACTGAGACGAGATGCGGAGGATGGCTGTCGTGCACACGGCAGAGAAAACATACCTTGACACACAAAGAAACCCCATAAAATTGGGGTGAAGTGAAAGTATTAAAGAAAATCTGGAGCAAGAAGGCGCGTAAACAAAGCAATACTGTTAAGACAATTCACACTTGAGTGCATTAGTCTGTGTGACTCAGTGGAAATTGTCACTGGTTTATAATGTCTGCACTGAAGACAAAAAAAAAACAGAATTAAAGTGAGGTATTTGTTCATGGCAGTGTCTTCTCCAAATGGAGTGCTTCACTCTGTGTCTTCAGCTGCAGCTTGTAGTTTCTGTATTATAAATGTAAAGAGCAGTAATTTATCTGTCTGAGACAGGAGTTTGTCTACAGCCATGGTTCTGAACTCCGGTATAATGGTTGTGGTTGAGTTTTCTTCATTGCTTCTGAGAAGAAAAGTCGGTACCTGTCATTTGGAAGGTAATGAATTAACCATGTGGAGCTAACAGTGGTTTTTACACGAATGGCTTCCAGGACAAGTTTCTCCTCCTGCCAACCCACACTCAGCCAAACACATTACAACTAAAAAGTGCACTTCAAGAAGGAAAAAAACAACTTTAACTTATTAAAAATGGTAAAGACATTTCCTATTTGGATTTAAAGAAAAATAATATTGAATAATTTTAGTTTTTACCCTCAAAGCGCCCCCATGTGGTTTTCCTGGGCTGGGCAGAAAGCCATATTCCCCATATTACAAAGCACTAGGAAAACAATGGACTCATTTAGACAAAAAAAAAGAAAAGTTTTAGTACATTTGCTGTTGCTTCATTAGAAAAAAAGTCATAAAAACCTTAGAGAATTCCCAGGACAAAGTAAAACAACAGTGAACTACAAGCAGTTGTTGAAAGCCACGTGTGGGTCATTTAACCGGAAAAGCAGAAGTTTGATCTGGGAATAAAATCGAAGCAAACTTAACTGCTTGGAACTGTAGTTCCAAGTACTTGGAACTGTAAACAGAGAAAAAATGTCTGTTTACAGTTTTGCTAAGAGATAAGCCTGTTGATTTACTAAGAGATAAGCCTAATTACTATTGGCAAAAAATTTAACTGCATTGTTATGTACTGAAGAACAAAATAGTTGTGTGTCTGAATGATTTAACACACAAGTCTTCAGTGGTGAACATTTGTTTTACATTTTTTACTGCCGCTTTATGAAAGGCAGCCATGATGGATTTGGAGATCAATGTTGATGACACCCACCCTCTTCTCTTAGCACAGCAACATTTTCCCCCCAAATTGACTTAAAATAGCAAATCTGTGGCGGATAGTGCTGAAGATTAAGATGATGGCAAAGAAACTTTACAACCTCAAAGATGTGAAGCTCCTCGCTCCAAAGATAAATTATTAAAACATTAATGGAGATATGCCTCACGTGGTAAGGTTTGATTGTTGGATTGCAATACATATTTTTCAATTGGTTATTGAAAATGATTTTTAAAAAATGACATGCCGTTTTAAATGAAATATAAATAAAAACCTTTTGTACTTTATATTGTTTTATCTGTTGATGGATATCCGAAACAAACGTTCACATTTTATGTCAGGAATAATTTTGCTCTTTATTTATAGTGTGAAATAGGTCTCGTTTTGGGAATTATGTTTAATTTTCTCTGCAGAAAATAATGAGAACGTGTTTTCTCTCCAAGTTTTATGTTTTACCTCCTTTTACATAAACAAATGAGAGAGAGAAAAGACATTTATACCTTTATATTTGATAATAGATGCATGAAGACCACTGATCTAGAATAATGCACAACATTTTGGTTAATTCTTTTATTTTGCGACTTTAGGAAGTTATTTACTTTTTGATGCTGAGAATGTAGAGTGCTGGTTTCTGAACATGCTGAGCGCCTATAAGGAAACTGCAGCGCCGCTATCAGGAAGTGTCAACACATCAGCTGATTTCTGTGGACTGAGCTGTCACGGGTGTCCTGGCTGACCCCCCGGTCAGCAGTCAGTGGGGCTGACCACTGACTATCTCCGGGGATGTAATCAGAAGTGTTAACGCTGGACAGAGTCGCTCCGTCCATCCGGTGAGTTCAGGTGTAAAAACAACTGGCAGTTTGTTCTAACGGCTGTGTTTGTGCTAGCAGCATGCTTGCTAACCCGTTGCTATCACGGTTTAAAATGAGACTCCAGCGAGCTGACACTGAGCAGATGTCCTCGTCATCTTCCTAGAAACAAATTGACATTAAGTAGAAAATGTCTGAAAAATCAAAAGGCGCGTTTTTTTAGTAGTTTTTGGTAGCAGTGTTAGCAGCAGATGGGTCTCGTGATCCAAACTGCCTTGAATCAATGGCTCCATTCTCAGCTCACAGCAAACCTCAGCTGTTTTTCCACTGAAGACAGTGGACTAAACGTAGACTTCATTTAAACAACAGTCATTCTTCATTCTATAGGTAGTCCTACTTTAGACGTTTTGTATTTGCTCCGGTTTAGACCAAGCAAAGCTTGTTTGTCCTGTTTTTAAGGTTGCATAATACGTTTTATAGACAGAATCTGATGTTCATACTTGGTTAGATTAAGTCAGCTAAAACACCAAGGTGAAATTTTTTGCCAAAACTGTTGAAAGTGTGAGAATGTTATTGATTTGCAATGTGATTAAATGCACATTTGTTTTATCTTCAAGTAACATTTAGGACACCTTATCTCCAAACACAGAGCAGTGACATGGAAAACAAGATGTAAAAAAAACATGTTCCATCTTTTCATGAAATACTTTCCATTCTGGCTTGTTTAGGAGTTTATTTCAAGAATTGTAAGTATGTTTGAGGAATTTTGTGGACCTCCTTACAACAAAATCCAATCCTAACAGTAGAGTGCTAGGAAATACCAGGAGAGTGGAGGAGGTGACTTTAGTATCTTCTCTCTTGCTTTTTCAACCACTGTGAGTTTAGGAAACATTGCACTGACAAACATTAGTGTAATGTTTGTTTCAAAGCATTTCTCAATTTCTCCTTATCAACTGTGTCCCAACAGTACAGGTTACAGTAAATGTAGTCGGTCACAGGTTTAGTTTCACTTCTGCTTCCTCATGAATTCATGCAAAACCAAAAGGCGTCAATCCAGGACAAACTGTATCGGGGTGTGTAGCTTGTTTGCTGTCGCAATGGTGTTCGATCTTTGTTGGTTTCAGGTTCTCCTTTGTGGCTTTAATGAGTAAAAACATTTCTGGTTTTCAAAGAAAATCTCTACTAGGTTGTGGTTTCTAAACCAGCTCACTGTTTTACACAAGCTGCTTTTCCTTAGACTGCAGAGTTAAACAAAGTCACGGCTGGTCAATTTAGCAGGGCAGGTCCTCTGTTGAAAGTCATGCGACAACGTCACATGCCTCCATGGCAGCAACGACGCGCTGTTATTGTTGATGTCGTCACTCTCTTCTCTCTCAGACTTTGACTCCGTTGTTGCTGGATCTGCAGCGAGGATGCCTGTGATACCGGTTGTGCCTGAGAACCACAGTCACCTCCTGGCAGAGTTCGACTGCCTGGATCCGCTCCTCTCTGCTCTGCGTTTTGACTCAGGCAGGCTTAAGGTAGAATCAGCCATCAAATCACATCTAACGAATCGTTCCAGTTGAAGACTTTATAGTAATTATTTGCCATTCTACAATATTTTTGAGTAATGCAGTGATGCTTAATAAATTTAAGTGTTACTGAAAGGCTCATTTATGTCAGTAACTCAATTTATGTTATGGTTACTGAAACACAGATTAATTGCATACAAAATTAAAATGGTTAATTATGATGATTTTTCTGCTTATAGTTAGTTAAAAAAAACATAATTTTTTTTATTAGAATATTTACATGAGACTGATAAATGACTGTATATGTTTTTCAAATCTACCTCTACAGTTGAATAAATGTTCAGGCATCAGTGATTCAGTCCTATTAATGCAAATGCAAATCATTTATAATAGGAAATACATGCAATATATTGGTGACAATATGTGTTACGATACCTAAATTATTAAAAAGCCTATCTAACTAGTGAATATATTGAAAGTGTTTCTTCTGGTTGTAGTTGCTGCTAGCAATTGGAAGAAGTTCGAGTTGCTTAATAACTTGACCACTTGCTCGTGTCGGGGGCAAAAAAAAAAAAAAAAATGCTGTAATAAACACCTATTTTCACCAAATACGTTAATAGAGACCCTTACTGGTTTAGTTTAGATTATTCCAGTGCAGGGTATGAAATAATATATTTGCGATTATATTGTGCATCCGTACTGTGAGAATGTCTGGGGTTGACTCGTTTTATTGTGGCTTTGTTGCCTTTCAGTGTACCTGTCTGGCGGTGTCCAGGAAGTGGCTCGCATTGGGAACGTCAGCAGGAGGGTTGCACCTCATCCAGAAGGAGGGCTGGAAACAAAGGCTCATTCTGACTCACAAGGTAGATGTTTGAGGTTTTTGTCATGTCAGCTGCATATTAAGTGAACTGTTACAATGTTTGGACACAGATTATAGCTATCATCAAAATATGAAAATTGGACTCACCTTTTTTCATACTTTCTAACATTACAATCACAAACTGTATTTTATGTGATGGACCAGCGCATAGTACGGAATAATTCTGATGTGGAGAGAGAATTTATAAAATATATATATATATATAATCTGGTAAGTTAACCATTTACTATTCAGCCTCCTTCTCTCTGATGCAATCCAACACAGTTTTCTTTTGTGTTACTCAGTTTCACTAAAAATCCAATCCAGCAGTAGATTTGACGACACTAGTTGTTTAAGACACCATAATTATGTTTTATGAGGTAAAGAGGTGGTAAAGTTATTAACTACAAGCAAGAAGATGTTTCATTGCCAAAGTAGCAAATGTCAACAAGAAACAACTTTTTAAGTGAAACCTTGTTACTGAGACAGAAACGGGAGAATTTAAAAAAAAAAAAAAATTCTCCAGTTGTTATTTGTTATCAGGGGTTTATGTTTGCTGTCAACCCAGTGCAGAAAGACATAAGCCAGTTTAATTTCTTGTTAGTCTGTTTATCACAAGACATTCATCAACATTATCAGGTGTTGCATCTTTCTCTGTTATCGTTCAGCCTCACCCCAAACCTTCCAAAGTCCATTGTTCCACAGGAACACGGTAAACATATGATAGAAGGTGATCTGGGCAGATGAAGGCAATTATAAACTGTTTTTACTTAAATCCAAAATACCAGGTAAAACGTTAAACTAACACTACACAGACAGTACATCATTCCCACAGTGAAAGATGGTGGGGGCAGCATCATGTTATGGGAATACTTTATGTTCAGCGGCGATGGAAAAGCTGATTATGGTTGACGAGCAAATGGATGAAGATAAATATGGGGAAATTCTGGAAGAAAACCTGTTGGCGTCTGTAAAAGAATTGCAACGGGGGAGAAGTTACAGCTTCACACCGGACAGCAACTCGAATCATAACCAGAGATAAAATATTATCGATGCGGTTGTATTTAAATTACGCTAAAAAAAAAAAAAAAACAATTATGAAAACCATGCATCGTCTACCTTCCACTTTGCAATTATACACTCCTTTGTGTTTGTACAAATAAAACGTATTTGAGTTCATGGTTAAAGATCAAGCCCAACATTAAGCCACTGGACAGAGGAGCGTTGTATCTATATTTAACCTGGTATGACCTTCCTCTATCTCAGGAGGGATCTATCACACAAGTGGCATGTTGTCCTCATGATGAAGATTTTATTGCAGTTGCAACAAGGTCAGTCCTTTTTCCTGAAACTAATGACATGTTTGTCATTGAGTGAAATTATTTTTTTTTTATTCTTACATTGCCTGTTCTCTGTATTCTCATTGGCTGTCGTCCAGTCAGGGTCTGGTGGTGGTGTGGGAGCTGCAGCTGGAGCGGCGAGGTCGTCCGGAGCGCGTCAGCGTGTCGTCGGAGCACAGAGGACACAACATCACCGCCCTCTGCTGGGATACAAGCACACTTAGGGTTTTTGTTGGGGACTCTGTAGGCAAGGTGTCGTGTCTGCGGGCGGGATCATCTAAACTGGGCAAGGTACTGACAAGGATGATGTTTTTCTTCTACAAAAGAAACCAAATAAAAAGCTGGTATTCATACAATTATAAATCTTCTTCAACTGCTTGGTAGATGCATTTATTATCTTTCTATACTTGTTTTATTGTGATTATTTTCTTGAGCCCAGCAATCTGAACCAGTGTTGCTCCTACTTTCTGTGATTTTTGCCATTTCCATTTACTTTATTGTAGACTTGTCAAATGTGTGCCCAGTCCAATTATTTCATGTTCTTTCTTTCCTCTAGGGGTCAGCATTTGTTATCTTTCCCATCCAAACTGTTACTACTGTTGACTCCAGAGTGGTTCAGCTTGGATATCAAGATGGGCGCCTCCTAGTGTCTTCTCTCAGCCGCTGCTACCTCTGTGACACAGAGAAGTGAGTAGCTTTGAGCTTTTCTCTGTCTTGGGAATCTTTCCTGAATGCAAAAACTGTCATTTTACAAAGCTATTGATAGTGTCTGAAAATTAGACAAAACACAAACTGCATCTTTTGCTGTGTAGAGCATTGTAGCGCTTGATTTGCTTGGTTTTACAAAGAATTTTCCATTTATTGTTTTGACATTTGCCTTTTTTAAGTTAATTGGAAACTTTGGTGATCTTTTCTCCTAGTTGTAAAGTATCAAATGTAAAGTCTTTCTCTGGTTTATCCTCAGGAAAAATCAGAGAAAGAATGATTTAAATCTTTAAGTAGTATTTGTTTATTTTTTGTCTTCTTGTCCAGCATAAATTAGCAACTTCAGAGGTTTTTCTTTTCTTTTCTTTTTTTTTTTTGCTTGGTTTTCTGCCTGTAGGGAGAAATTCTGGCGTGTTGGGAATAAGGAGCGTGATGGGGAATACGGAGCCTGCTTCTTGCCCCAGAGTAGGGGGTTATTAGTGGGACAGCCCCCGCTGCTGTACTGCGCCCGGCCGGGGTCCCGGATATGGGAGGCTAATTTTAATGGCGAGGTTCTGAGTACTCATCAATTCAAAAAGCTGCTCGCCTGCCCACCACTCCCTTTAATCACTTACAGGTACAATTTATCATAACTTAATGTGTTACAATTAAGGCAGGACTTATAATGTGCATTATCTACCTCTTTCTGCAGAAACGAGCCAAATTACAATCCAGCTCAGAGTAGTCCGCAGTCTCTCGGCTTCCCTAAACTGCTTTATTTTGGGTAAGATCAAAAAGCTTTTTCGAGTGTCGGTTTTTATCTGAGTTGTGTTACTTCCTGGAAACCTGTCTTTGGTGCTTCATGTATCTTTGCAGAGATCAAAATCTGCTTACTTGGACCGATTCGGCCGTTTATATCTTCACACCTCAGAATGGACAGGTCCTACTGTGGACTGAAGTTAAAGGTTTGTGTTTCCCCCCTAAATCGTTGTAGCACCTGACAGGAGGAACTCAGCTGGGAAATTATTGTTTCACTACAAACTTTGTATGCAGTGATGGAATTAAATGTCGTGTTGACATCCATTTTCTCCAACAATGCACTTCCATTTGATCACATAATCATTAGGAATCAAAATTCAGAATAATCCCATAAGTCCTTTTGCAAGAACGGCATGCAAACTTTCCTACGTTTCTGCGTACTTTATATTCCAAATGAATGTGTTTGAATTGAACTTTTCGTTTAGACGTGGCTGACATTGCAGTCCACCGCAACGAGCTGTTCTGCCTCCACGGCAGCGGCCGTCTGTCCCACCTGTCTTTGCTGTCTGCGGAGCGCTGCGTGGAACGCCTGCTGCGTAGAGAGTCCTGGACTCTCGCTGCCACCGTCTGCTGCATGTTCCAGCACACGATCACGACGAGCCGGGTAAGACGTACGGTGAACGACTTCATCTCTGTGTGGAGTGTAAGGAAAGACTACTGTACAGGCTTTCCTGGTTTTAAATATTTATATTCTTGCTATTCTGTGCGACCAAATAATAAGATTACCTAACTGTTAAGCTAAACGGCAAGATTAGAGAATTAATTCTATTCAATTAAGTAAATGTTTTTCAGTTCTAAATCACAACAAAATGCAATCCGGCTGCATTTGTGGGAAAACTAAAATGTCCAAATAAGTTTAATTCACCAGGTGCCGTTCGAGGTGTGATTTAAAGAATCTGTCTTATTCAATTCAGGCCAGGAAGTCCATTCCCATCGATCGGCTGGAACACCTGAAGTCTCAGCTCAGTTCCAGCGCGCAGACGGAGCTGATCAACCAGCTGGAGGAAGTGATCCTGAAGATGGAGCCGCTGGATTCTGCATCCAGCAGCCGCAGGAGCAGCATCTCTTCACACGTGAGAACAAATCTGGTTTAAGAGTCCTGCTCATGACAGAAACGCGCTTCTTTTTAATTTTATGATTATGATTTTTCTTGGCTTATTTACAGTGGATGCTCTTTAGCTAACAAGTGAAAAAAGTATTTCATTTTGCATCAACTACTAAAATTATACTTGAAAGTTTGATTGCGTCATATTTTTGCAACTAGAAACCAACTGTCTAATCTGTCATCATCCAGGAGAGTTTTAACGTCCTGGACTGTGGGATCTACCGCGTGATCAGCCGCAGAGGAAGCCAGTCGGACGAGGAGACCAGCTCCCTCATGAATCAGTCCGTCTCAGAGGAGGAGCGACTGAAAGAGTTCAGCTTTGTCCAGGAGGAAGACCAGGTGGATCATGGTAAGAATTTCAGCCGTTACATCCAGTCGCAGTCAGTGTTATAAGGTATTGGCATTCTCATCTGCTTTAGATTGTTCAAATTTAACATTTTGGCATAGAATCAGGTTCTTGTTGCATATTTTTATCTTAATTCTGTCTTAATTAGAGCATGAGAGGAAAAATCTCTCCACCTGAATATAGTCAAAATTAATATAACTAGCGAGATCAGGAAACTTTGAATGTGTCTTAAAGATCATTTTCTCTAAAAAAAAAAAAAAAGTTAGTCATGTATAAAAACTAAACATGGTATCTTGTTTACACTTTGTCTTGTTTCTTTATTTACTCGTTACTTTTCTCTTTTTATGTCGCCTCTGTATATAATTGTGATTTGGGTGAATGCCTGAAGCAGGAGGAAACCTCTTTTCTGCCTCTGATTACAAGCGTTAACAAAGCGTGAAGTTATTTTCAGTTTAACACCGTCACACAAAATAACACCAAAACCTTTTTGCTAAATCAGAAATTGGAATTTGAATGAATGACTGATAATAACTTGACTCTTACTTTTTGCAAATCTTTTTTCCTTTGCTGTTGCGCCTCCTGAGTTTGTTGTAAATAAAGCTGAGTAATCATGAAAGGGCCTCATTTCTGCTGAGTTGTTGACATAAAATATCTCATCTGTTCCATTGCATCTCACATTTTTGTCGCTTTTTTTTTTTTCTGCGGTATTTGATTTCCAATCTTGTCTACAATCTTCCTCCGCTTGCATTGTTGCCCACTGCCTCTCATCATTCCCCTCCAGCACCTCCATCCATCTGTGTTTTTCCTCCCACTCCTGCCCCCATCTTCACTCAGATCCACAGAGCGGAGAGCGGCTGGAGGCCGATCGACCTGACCAAGGCCTGCAGTTCCACCTCCCACTTTCATTCCGCACCAAACCCCCCCGCATAGCTTTGCAGGCCGTTAAAGACAGGTGAATGAAAACCAACAGAACGCTTGAGCTATACATATGTGGTTTATAATACAGATATACCAGTTTATAATATTGTTTTTATCATAAAAAGAAATGAAACTACAGAGCAGCTGTGCTTTGGACGCCCTACTTCCTCATTCCACTGAAAACAAAATTTTCAGTCTAAGCATCCCACATTCATTCTTCATATGAAACAGTCGGATCACAGTTCTGCTTCTTGTCTGTTTAACTACTGAACAATGTGAGTTTATTTTTTTTTTTCATTCCCTATTTCTTTTCATTAGCGTTTCTAGTTTTGTCAAGAAGACGACGGAGAAGATCAACACCCTCCAGATGAACTCTGAACTCCGACATCGGCCTGAATTTAAAGAGAGCGCACAGCCCGACACGTTAGCCGGCACAGCATCGTACTCAGACGAAATGGAGAGCGAGTAAGTAGAGATCTTTAAAATATCACCTAATCCTCTGTGTTTAACTACAGTTTTTCTAACGTGTTCAAACACCTTAATTTTTTTTTTATGTTGTTTTAGGCGCTTCAGTGTATTTTATTGGGATTTTATGTAATAAACAAACACAGCTGATGATGCCAAGTGGAACTTCTGATATACAGTCAGAATAGTCGGCTAGTCTGCTTTGAAAATAAATGAGCTTACTTGTACTATATCAACCTGCAGATATGTATAAGAAAAAAAACATGGGGTGTACATGACAGCATATGTACATATTGTTTCTTTAGCTTGTATTTTTTTTCCTCTAAAGTTTACAGTATATATTTGTATTTAACATCTTATGTGACACAGTCTGAGCAAGTAAATTTGATTCTGATATTTGTTTTCAGAGTTTATAATGAAATGTCAAACGCAGAGGCTGATATGGATGAACTTCGTTCAGCAACAGAGCAAGCTGTGTAAGTACTACACCACATTTACCATGTTATTGGGTTTTTTATGCTATTATGGCTAATAGCACCTCTTCTTTGACTAATTATTATGTTTTCCATCCATCAGCTCACAGATACAAGATCCTTTGGTGCTCCTGGACCCAGTCTGCCTTAGAGAAGCTCTGATGGAGTGGCTCCCTGTGTTGGAGCGAATCCTGGGCCCCGCTGTTCTCCTGACGGCTTCTGTAACCAATTCCAATCTGGATGGATCTGGAGAAGAGAAATGGGACAGGGAATATCTGAGCCCATGCACAGAGCAACAAAGGGAATCATCAGAAAGTGTTGCAGAGGAGGCAGAGCTGGGAGAAAAAGAAGTCCTCTGTGAGAAACAGCCGACGGTCGACATGACTGAAAATGCCTCTTCCCTGGAGAATCATCCGGAGCCCATCCGAGTGGCGTCTCCTACGCCTTTACCATCAGATCTGGAAGCTAATCTCAGCGAGCTGGCCACTCTTTACACAGAGCTCAGCTGCTTCAGGCACCAGCAGGAGGTGCTGGAAAGCGCAACTTTCCTGCGTCGCTACTTCTTCCTTCTGGACCAGGAGCGAGTGAGAAGAATGTGCCTTCTTTGTTATCAGCAGCAGCCCGAGATGATGAGCTCGTTCTCTGAGGCCATGCTAGGTTAGAAGCTTGTCTTTAAAAATGACAAACATACATGTAAAAAAAAAAAACCCCAGCAGTTTTAGTATTTAAAACAATCAATTAATGTTACACAACATTGTTTTTGTTTCACCTAGCGCTCACTCAGTCCAGTAAGGTGGTTGAAATTATTCAGAGAGGAGATTTGCTGAAATCTCTGCGAAGCCTCAGAGAGCTGCAGCCTTGGCGTGCGCCGCACCTCCTCGCTCACTTCCACAGGTACGAATGTGTGATTTTAAAGTATTAACGTATCTAACATACAAGGTGTCCGTTCATTGTTAAAAAAGTACGTGTGTAAAATTAACAACTTAAAATGTCTTTAAATTATTATTATGTTAATCAGATATCTTAAATGTTATTGTCACATGACTAATATCGTATACTTTATATCGGGGGATTTTGTCACTCAGACCTTTTTTTGTCAGGCAAATGTTTGACATCATTATGTTCTGTGACTCGAGGTGGTTGATGCTACTGCTAACTAGCTGCTAATATACACTTGCTTGCTATCTAGCTACCTTTTTGGTATCTGCTATGAGTAAGTTCAGTTTTATCGCCAGTTGATTGGATGATGATGCGTTTTGTGCAAAAAAAAAAAAAAAAAAAAACAACAAAACAAACTTTAAGCTTTGCACTCTGGTGGTTAAGGCTGTAGACAGCCATTGTATGTGAAGCACAAAGCTGCTGCCAAGAGCCACAAACCCCAGAAGGTTTTAGTTTCACTGTTTTTGCTTTTCTTGATTGTAATGCAGTCGGACCACCCAACCATCCCCATATTTATAGTTTTATTGGTCTTAAATTTCATTCAAGGTTGCATTGAAAAGATCTTTAAAAGTCTTAAATTTGGCTTGCTGAAACCTTCAGATGCCCTGATATATTTACTGACTTGCTGATGTTTTGTTTTTTTTTTTTTTTTTTTCAAACAAGACGATGTGTTTTAGACATTGTTGAAAAACTGTTTTGTAGGTGGTTAATCCCTTGCAGCAGTAATGTTGGACCTTTTTATACATAAAGTTTTCTCTTATATTCCAGGCTATACGAGAAGCATGGTGAGGCAGCTGTACGCTCGTTTTCCCAGTTCTATCCCATTATAACTCCTGCTGACGTGGAGACGGTGGCTCAGCGAAGCCACTTCCTGGCGTACCTGGATAATCTTGTACATTCAAGAGCTGAGGAGCACAGGTGCGTTTTATATGTTTGTGGGGTTTTTTTTTTGTAGATTAACATGGATACTTTGCTGAGTGAATCTATATTTCAGCAAGTTTTTTCTGTTAGGTTGTCATTTCTTCAGTCGCTCCTTGAACCTGAATCGCTGAGACAGGATTGGCTGGAGCTGGCCCTGACTCACGATGCCCCTCAACACGCCGATACCCTGACCTCTGATGGAAGGCCCAGGTATTACACTTTCACGTGTTCAATCATCGGAAACAGAATTTTGAGACACTGACAGAAATTGACTGGTGTCCAAAATTAGATGATGTCCAGCTTGATTAACCTGGGTGGGACACAGTAACACTCTTTGGTTGTGAACTGTGTGATTGAGTGAAGAACATCTAATTTTAGCAATTGTCAGTTTCAGTCATGTTTAGAGTAAAGACAAAAGCACAGGAATGTGAGAAGATGAAAAGTGTGTTTCCTGCTGCAGGTGGCGCTCACACTGTTTCACCTGGGGCTACGGACGTTTCTTGTCTTTGCTCATTCGACTTCCTGCAGACATTTCATCTAAAGAGAAGATGAATGAGATGTGCCGCAGTCACGGGTATTTCTGATTTTTTTTATTTTTATTTTTTCCACCAAAGAAAAACTGTCTAGTCTTCATGATGTTGGCGGTATGCCACAACATGACATCTCCATGCTTGTGCAGGTACTGGACGGGTTACCTCTACCTCTGCAAAGAGCTGCAGCGTCGCACTGAAGCATTTTCCACCATCTGTGAGCTGGATGACCTCAGCCTCCTGGAGGATCCTGATGGTAAAACTAATCTCTGCGTTTGACGAGTACCTCTAAAAATGAACTAATATTGATTTTCACATGTATGTAATTTGGCAGTTTGTAGACAAAAACTGCTTTGATTGAATTGATAAAATATTGTTTTAAACATTCAACTGGTTTTTGAAGGTCTGCTTTAAGCGGCCCTCTAGAAGAAAGAGGGCCACTTGAAAAGCTGCAGTGGGCCAGATTTGGCCCCCGAACCTTAAGTTTGACACATGTGCCTCTGATCATTCCACACGTTTTCAGGTGTTGAACCTCAGAACCTGGACGAGTGGAAGCTGCTGATCCAGCTCTCTCAGCAGTATTGCCGTGTGGCAGACCCACCGCCGGCCACAGATGTCAACGGGAGCAGCTGGTCCAACGGCGCCACGGACTGCGAAGGACGGATCAGCCCGGAGAGTCTGACCCTCCTGCTGGCTCGGACTCTGGGGCCCGACCGAGCCCTGGAGCTGCTGCGTGAATGTGGAGTGCAGGTGGTCCTTTCAGCCCACTCCGAGCTGGTGTGTGACCTGCTGAGAGTCGCAGAGAGGAGGCAGAGGTGGGTCAGACTGTCGATGAAACAATGTAGAAAAAAAACAACAATTTTGTCTATTAGATATACAGAAATAGTCTAGTAAACAACATCCTACTTTGATCCATCTGTTTTTTTTTTCCTTGTTTGGTTGAAGCTAGGAGTAGATTTAAATTATTAACTTTAAGATAAGATAATTCTTTACTAGTCCTGCAAGTGGGAATTTTAAGTTTGTTTTTTTTTAAAGATATTTTATCATTTTAAGACATTACATGCAGGTTTTGTGTTGTGATTAGAAGCTAAAACACATTTGAAGTATCTGCAGTAACAGATTGGAGTCTTAAAAGGATCTTTTCAGAGTCAAATATGTTTTGTCTTGTTTATGATTTTCAGGGCGATGATTCAGACCATGCTGGAGCGTTGTGATCGGTTCCTCTGGTCTCAGCATGCCTAAAACCTGATTGGTGCATCAATCCCTAACTTAACATCTCTGTGATTTCTGTCTACACAACAAAGATACTAATGCTTTAGTTACAAGTGTTGCCTTTTTAACGCCATGCCATTGACTATCAGTATTCATGCATTACTTTGCATCGTTTCCTGTCTAATATTTCAGACTGTTTTTGCATGCTTGCACATTTATCTGTATTAAAGGCCAAAGAAATTGTCTTCCTCCTTTTGAAAAAATATACTTGAATTAATTAAACGATTGTGTTAAAAGCAGTTTTTATTAGTTGAATAAAGTTGTCTGTGAAAACAGTTTCGCTTTGTTTGTTTTAGAGATTGAATGCTTTTAGTGAAAATGATTGTGATCAAAGTGTTTTTGCTTGCATGTATTAAAGCCACAGCTGCAGAAAACGTTCTTGCCCCCATAAAAAAAATTGTTTGTTGTTGCAAAAAGGGAAAATGAACAAAGTGAGCAGAATATCAAATATTACTTCTCTGGCTGTATTTTAATTTAAAAGCAGCTTGTTTCTCCACTCCCAACATTAGAGGACAGGTAATGTGGGTCAAATGCGATCAAATTAATAACAGAGTAATGAAATGAGGTCAGTGACCCATTTGATGCTATCACACACCTGGAGGATCAAAGGGGTGACTTTTTCACCACATCACGACTTTTAAAGGCTCAAAATGGGAACAGTCGCTGAGTGAAGACTCCCACTGTAATTAACTGATATCGTTACGGATTTTCCCTCCTGTTTTTTTAATGTCAAGTTTAGCTTCCTCATTATTTCCCAGAATCCCTACCTCCCTCGTCTTCCCGTCTTCGTTGGCACAGGAATGATGAGATTAACTCTAGGCACGACACAAACACGACTGTACTAAACATACAGAGACTTTCAAAGGTATGCTCTGACATTATGCAACAGTTCATCTTATTCATTTATTTATTGGGAGTTTTTGTGATAAACGTGCAGAGGAAAGAAAAGCTTGCATAGTTTTCAAATGTGCATTTGTGTTTAGTCTGATACGTCTATGTAAAGTTGTGGTGACTTGAGGTTTGTTAGAATTTTATTAGTGAACAAACATGAATAAGAAACGGCAGATGGAGAGAGGAAGTTGTGGAGAAGTTTAAAGCAGGACTAGGTTCTTAAAATATCTCAAGCTTTGCAAATGTCATGTTTAATACTGACTACTGATGTGCAAGATGCATCACTGGCCACTGTAAAAGAATCCATCTCTAAAACACAGGAGACAGTGGATGAGCTAGAGGAGAAAGAGCCATTAACATGTAAGGACAAGAACAAAACAATACAATGTCTAACTTTGTCTGAACCACACAACATCCAGGTGAGGTCTTCTGATTGTCGGAGACCTCAGAAGGTAACTGAGGTCTCTGACAAATCAAACGCCAGAAACTGTAGGCTACAAAAATCAAAGTTACGACAACTCTCAATCCCCATCCCTTCACTTTACACTTATCAAACACAACCACAAAATTTACAACATGTACACTTTCTGCTTCAAAAACTGTGGAAAACCAAAGCATCCCCAATCCCACCAAAATACATTGAAGTAGTTGGCTGTAAAGTAATCTGGAAAAGCTCTGGGGTTGTTCAGGCACTTTGTCAGTGAAACACTGTTTTTCTCTAAATTTAATTAAACCGTAAAACCTCTGGCTCTGGCCTCGGTGTTGCTCTCTGAATTGTTATGAGGGAACTGTACAGTTCAGGAATTTATTGGAATTGTTGGTTTGACAGAAGGTTTTCATCGTGGGCCAGAAGACAGATTTGAAAGGTTTTTGGGTGGAGGTAGGGAGCCCGGCGTTTGATGTTGCCTGGCTGTCACCAGGGGCAGCGATAAGGGGATTCTGCACATACCTGTTATCTCCGCTGCCTGTGTGTCCGCGACACTATAACACCCGATGCCTCTGAGGACGAGTACGAGTGAGGTCTGCTGTGATCACAACTCATTTTCCAAGCATTGTTGAGATTTGACGACTTACAGAACGCCCATAGTGAGTTTCTCTCTTTACTGCTTTTTATCCAACAGCCTCATGCAGTTTGCTTGAATCAGCCACATGTCTCAATTTCAGATGTCAGCATCTCTAATTGGACTTGCTCTTGTCCTGGTCGCCTTTCCGGACCACACTGTGATGAGCACAGCATTTGGCAACAGCTCAGGTAGGAGTTTTAGTTGATTATTTCTAGAAAGAGCCGCGCTGACTGTACCTTTGTTCTCAGAAACTGCATATTTGGGTTCACCGTACGTCCGTCGGGCTCTTCAGAGAGCCATTGAGCTGACTGATGCTGCTTATGTCCACACGTCTGAGAGGTAAGACCTCTTGATTATGGGTTAAGATAAATCTGAAAGAGTCTCATTGGGAAAAAATCACATTTTCAGGGTGAAGAAGTCTTTTTCTGAAGGTGCCCTGAAACCCAGTGACCTGCTGGCCCAGTTCAAACAGATTGAAGCCAGAACCCGGACTCACATTCGAGCTGCTGAGCTGCTGGACAACACGGTGGAGCTGATCCGAGAGATGGTCTACACCAACACCATGATGCAGCCCAAGCCGTATGGTACCAAACACATTTCTGAACCTGCAGCTCAGTAAATGCATCTACTGTTTAAACAGTTGCACATTTTATTGAAACTCAAATCTAAATGGAGGTTCAGGGCAATTTTAGCTTTTATAAAATGCTGTTTGTATTTATTTCTTAGAGCTTTTGAGTGAAGGAGACGTGGAAAATCTGCTGCAGATGACGGGCTGCTCCGCTGAGCTGCACAGCCTCAGCTGTCAGACAGACTGCATGTCTGAGCGCTACAGGTCCATCACAGGCGAATGCAACAACAGGTGAGAGTGAAGCCACCGATATGCAAAACCATCCATAATCATTAAACCTTTTATTTACGTTTTAACTTGTTAAAACCACAGACTTCGAGATAGTTTAGTTGGATTTTATGTGATAACATTTACACAGACTGAAGTGGAAGAAAAAAATATGCATTCTTTTCAAAAATGTTTTGCGGATAAAATATGTAGCACATTTAAAGATTTAGATTTTTTATTATTATAATTTCTCTTTGCAAAGCAGCTCAATCTAAGCCCAACACATTAATATCTAAAAGTGAATTATTGCAGTTCAGGCTGTTTATTAGCGCAGATGCGCCTTTGCCCCAGACTCTAATGGGTTTTATTGCAGTATTGCCCTGTATTTAGCTTCATCCATGTTTCCATTGACCAGCTTTCCTGTCAGTGCTGAAGAAAAAACATCTCCACTGCATGATACTGTCACCACTTTGTAGATCAAATGTTTTGAGTGAGATTCTCCCACCTGAGCTGTGGCTCTGCAGCTTTTCCAGCCTTCTTGGTTGCATCTGAATTGTCCTTTTGCTCAGTTTCAGTAAGTGGAGTTGTCTTGGCATATTTGCAGTTGTGCCGTCCTCTTTCTATTTCCGGATGATGAATTTAGCAGTACTTTTATGCTGGTCTGTTATATAAAATCCAAATAAATTATGTCTGTTGTGTTTCCCGTTCAGACAACATCCGAGATGGGGCGCTGCAAACATCCCATATTCCCGCTGGCTGCCTCCAGAATATGAGGATGTGTGGGGGACGCCCAGAGGCTGGGACCCTGAACACACCTACCATAATATCAGCCTGCCTCCTGTAAGGGCCCCGCTGCAGCTCACGCTCCCCCCCCGTCCCCCCATCTGTTTGCCTCCAACTCCATCAATGTCCATCTTTTTTTTAATCATCCAGGTGAGGCTCGTGTCGCAGGAAGTGCTGTTTACTCACAACGATAAAATCTCTGTGGACTCCACTCTGTCCCACCTGCTGGTGGACTGGGGTCAGTGGATAGACCACGACCTGGTGCTGACCCCTCAGAGCCCCAGCACGTCCGTCTTCAAGACGGGCGCCGACTGCGCCCGCAGCTGCAGCCGGGACTCGCCCTGCTTCCCCATTCAGGTGCACTTCACTCCCTGCTCTCGTTTGTTTCACAAATTCTAATATGATGCGTTATGTGACGTTTTAGAGTACGATCACTAAACGTTTTGAAATTATGCCTGCTCTGCTTTTGTGCAACAAGGAACTATTTATCGCTCGGTGTGAAGTAACTCCTGAGAGAACTGGCTTAGGAAAAGGAAACCTATTCCTCTTTTTAAGCTGTAAAGTTCTCCATAAATCATTGGACTCTTTTGCTGTACAATCATTTATAGATGCCTTAAACAAGGACATGTTCACATCCCTTAAACGTTTTTGCTATGTATTATTTTACACCTGGTTTTAAGTTCTAGCCGAGGCGTCTGCACAAACTAAGGAGCTGTTTTTGCACTCAGTCCAACTAAATGAAACTCCCTCAACGTTGCATAATCTTTTGTGAAAAGAGAAGTTAAAACATTTTAATGAATGTCTACTGTAGGAAATCAGTGGTCATCTTTAACGAACCGCCATTTTTACAAAAATGTTTTCAAAAAGAGGATTGATAGACTTTCTTCATGGAATTCTGATGTTTGTGGAAAAAGATTTAAATAGCAAAAGTACATAGTTTCCCATGTAATCATAAAAAGTATTACTGAGACTTGTGCAGTTGTGGAAATTTAATGCTGGATTTATTACATACAACAAACAAAAAGAAAACTGCTAAAATCTGCATTTGTTATTTTTTTTAAAAATTTGTTTGTTCTGCACTTTTTATTTAACAAAAATTATTATGAGCCAATGTGGAAGATCCAAAGAGCCAACACAAAAGTAGAGCATTACTCCTAAGTGGAAGTTATGCTCCACTTAGGAGTAATGCTTTCAGCCTCCTTTACTCTGATACCCCTAAACAAAATCCAGTGCCACCAGAAGTCACTTGAAGAACAGTTGTGCTGTTGTGTAATCCTGCTGTTGTGCAAACACCTCAGAGGTTTGTTGCAGACCAAGAAGCAAAACGGATTGGTCAGGAGAGTGCAGCTCTGTCCACGACTGTGAAAACAAAACCTTGACAGAACATGAGTTTGTTTGCAAAGAAGAATAGGAGTAAAATCCAGTATCTAGATGTGTCTGTCAAAATCCCAATGAAATATATGAAAGTTTTTCTGTGGTAAAATGTAAAAAAATACTGCATACTTTGGCAAGGCTGTTTATTTCACACGAGGCAAACACAATTTTTTGTGCATATCAAGTAAACTCATCTAATACTAAGAACAGTTAAAGAATAAATGGACTTATCACTTTTACAGTTTTCTGCAGTTTCTACTGTTCTACAGTTAGATGGCTGTTATATTTATCATGGTTAGAAGTGAATTAACATGGAGCGGATTCCTCTGCAGCATTAAAAGTTAGAATTTCCCTCTCAGATTCCGCTATCCGATCCTCGCAGCGGCATCCAGAGCTGTATGCCTTTCTTCCGTTCCGCTCCCAGCTGTGATGACGGAGTCCTGCCTCCTCGCCAGCGGGAGCAGCTCAACGCCATCACCTCCTTCGTAGACGCCAGCATGGTGTACGGCAGCTCCCCCGGATTGGCCTCGGCTCTCAGGAACCACTCGTCTCCTCTGGGCTCCATGGCCCTCAACTCCCGGCACTGGGATGAGGAGCTGCCATACATGCCATTCCTGCCCCGGGTCCAGGCTCACCTTGACCCCTGCGGCCCCCGTAACTTCTCTGCCGCTGGGGAGTTGAGCAGATCGGCACTCAGGGAGAACACCACTTCATGCTTTCACGCCGGTGAGCAAGTGAATGTTGTGACTTATTCTGCAGACTTGGATGCAGGTAAAACTTTTAAAAATATATATTTTCCAGGGGATTCAAGAGTCAATGAACATCTGGGACTGATTGTGCTGCACACACTCTTTCTGAGAGAGCACAACCGGCTGGTGAAGGAGCTGCACCAGCTCAACCCTCACTGGAGTCCGGAGACCCTCTATCAGGAGGCCAGGAAGATAATCGGAGCCATCCACCAGGTGTCTGCAGCAGGTCCACCAGGTGTCTGCAGCAGGTCCACCTGGTGTCTGCAGCAGGTCCACCAGGTGTCTGCAGCAGGTCCACCAGGTGTCTGCAGCAGGTCCACCAGGCGTCTGCAGCAGGTCCACCTGGACTGGGCGTCTGCACACTTCACATCCAAACATTCAGTTCAGCTACACAGAACTCACTTAGAGTCATAAATGTTACACAGCCATAAAAACTGTTAGGATCATATCATATCTTTAATCCAGACACATACGGTGTCTGGATAATAAAAATATATTAAAAAATAAGATAAAAACAATAAACAAGGCACATAATATTGTTCACTGAGTCTCAAATAAATGATGCCAATCATATTTAAAAGACCAATTTCAAAATGTCAAATTACAAAGTCACATTTTTTAAAGTTATGTTTAATATATAATTTATACAACATTAACAACTGAAGGCAACATAGTTACTGTATTGTGCTGTAAATTGGCGCCAAGTGCCTGGAAAAATACACAATGCTCTTCTTTAAAACCTGGTTCATCCACATCCGAATCGCTCCAAGCCGGTTTCCCATTTCCTTTTCCCAGATCCTAACCTGGGAGCACTACCTGCCTCGGGTGCTTGGTGAGAGCGCCACATCCCAGCTGATGCCCCCCTACCAGAGCTACGATCCAGACGTTGACCCGAGCATCGCCAACACGTTTGCTACGGCGGCGTTCCGTTTTGCTCACGTCACCATTCAGCCAGTAGTGACGCGTCTGGGTCCAGGTTACACCTTTAACCCCGGGTATCCCCCTCTGCCTCTGCATCACTCTCTGTTCGCTTCGTGGAGGGTCGTACAGGAAGGTAACCAAGGTCCTTTCTGAAACCATGTTAGTTAAGTTTTAGTGTTTGTATTTCATTCCCTCCTGTGGTTATTGTTTAGGTGGCATCGACCCAGTGCTGCGAGGCATGCTGCTGTCTCCCGCCAAGCTGCAGACTGCAGGTCAGATGATGGTGGAGGAGCTCACAGAAAGGCTGTTTCAGGCACAGGGGGGGATGCCTCTGGACCTCGGGGCCCTGAACCTGCAGAGGGGCCGGGACCACGGCCTGCCCGGTAACCAGCTTCCTCACCTCACAGACACAGAGCGTGGCTTCTTTATCGCATTACTTTGAGACCAAAATCAAGCAATCAAAAAGTTTAGTCAACATTTAAACTGCTAAGTAAGGAGGGAAACTATTTCCCCACTTGGAAATATGCACAATATTATCGGCATGTATCGGCCGATGTAAGCTGTAAAATTTAATATCAGATGTTGGCCATTCTGTCAAAATAACTCATCGATATAAAAGGCGTTGTTTTCATATGACAAACCAGTAAAAATGATGCCTGCAGCACAACTTCAAATTTACACTTTTTAAGCATTGTCGTTGTCTTAGAAATAGCAAACGTCATGAATAAATTTGAGATCAAGCAATGCAAGTTGAAAGTGTTACATCATTTTCATCCTTCTTTTTAGCATTTGCATTTGGTAGCAGGCTAAATTGACAAAGATAATGTAGTATTTTAATTCCACAGTAGATAAAACCATATGTTTCCAATAAGTAGGTATAGGGAAACAAATATCGGTATTGTAGTTTATCGGTCAAATGGGTTTTAGTAATTCAGCAAATTGGATATCGACCAAAAATCCAAAATCATGCATAGGTATTCACAAGTCTCTGTTTTGTGTTTGAAATGTATTCTTCTCATCTTATGCTCTTCTCATCCATCAGGGTATGGTGCATGGCGCCAGTTCTGTAATCTCTCTGTTCCCAACACGATGTCAGATCTGGCCGAAATTTTGGGGAACTTCACTTTGGCTCGTAAATTCGAGCTTTTATACGGAACCCCGCATAACATCGACGTGTGGGTCGGGGCCATATCTGAGCCGGCACTGCCCGGAGGACGAGTGGGACCGCTCCTGTCCTGCCTCCTGACCAGACAGTTCAGAGCACTGAGAGACGGCGACAGGTCTGAGTCAAAAGAGCCTTAGAGTGATTATACAGAGAAGGGGAGAGTTTGATCTGTTTTTCTCCATCCAGGTTCTGGTGGGAGAGAAATGGAGTTTTCACCAGAACCCAGAGGAGACACCTGCACAACGTCTCACTGTCCCGCATCATTTGCGACAACAGCCACATCAGCCGCGTCCCTGTGGACCCGTTTTCACGCAGCGAGAGCCCTGAAGACATGCTGGCCTGTTCCCACCCGCTCATCCCCCATCTCGACCTCGGCCCCTGGAAAGAGCCTGACACGGGTGAGGAAGTGGGGAAAAGAAAAGAAAATCTGTATTTTTATGTTTATAAAACTCTTGTCTCCTCCAGATCCCATTTGCGGCCCGATACCCAGGATTCACTCTGGCTACTCTCTGCTCTGCAACTCCACGATCCTTTATCAGTGTCAGGTTGGATTCAGGCTGCTGGGCTCTGCATCCATCAGCTGTGACGCAGAGAGCCAGAAGTGGAGCTCGCCGCCTCCAACGTGTCGAGGTAGAAGAAACATTTCTGCAAATGGTTCACATAACCCAACAAGAATGTTTGTGAGGCCGCTTTAACAAAGCTGATGCTTTCCTCAAAACCCTGCTGTGTCTAATTCTGTCGTTAGATTACACCCTCAGATGGAGGATTGAAGTACGACAGGCAGCATGTGCCAGTTTTATTTTTAAGAGGCAGAATTTTATGTACCGTATTTTCCGCACTATAAGGCGCACCTAAAAACCTTCAATTTCCTCAAAAGCCGACAGTGCGCCTTATAATCCGGTGCGCCAATATTGAGCCACAACAGATCTAGCAACTACGGTAAGCAGCCGCTGACTTCATTTTCTCCCTTAGAAGAAGAAGCGCGCTATGCATCCTGGGATAATTGTCAGAACGCTGGTTTGTTAATAAAGTTTGACTAACCTATCTACCTACAACCGTCTATAATCAGGTCATCTGCAGGTCATTTAGCACGTTCCAAACCAACATGCTGGCCACGACCGGCCCAGTCGCAGAAGGCTCTCCTCACCGACCGGAGTCAGACTGTTTTGTTGACATTCACTCTAGTGCAGCTCCATCTAGTGGATGCATAACGAAACTCCAGCCTCTACTGTAGCGTCTATTCTATGAGCCTTATAATCCGGTGCGCCTTACAGTGTGGAAAATATGGTATACAAAGTCCATTTTTGAAATAGTTACATGGACTAAAATATAAAATAATAACAGTGTTAAAGAGCAAAAAAAAAAAAAAATATATATATATATATATATATATATATATAATTGATTCTTTTACAGAGAAAAGGTAACAATAATCTCATAACTCAGTGCATAAGTTCTTTTTAGTAGATTTTTTTTTTTGTTGCTTTATTCAGTTCTTTAAATACCAAAATAACAACTGAACTACATATATAACTTCATTTAGATCTGAATGTATTGAAAAAAGGAATTTTGATTACTATTTTATGTCTAACTGTCTCTGTATAATTTTGGTTTGATACAACGCATTATATATGTTCAAATCTTTCCTTGTAGATATTAATGAGTGTGAGGATCTGATTTCTTCTTGTCCACAACATCTGGAATGCTTTAACACGGCAGGCTCCTTCGTTTGCTCAGGTCAGTTCAGAACAATGAAAACGTGGACGTATTAGGAACGTGTGTCGGTTCTAATCCCAAACCGCTGTGACGCAGAGCGCTCCCCGCTGTCTGCGGTCTCCATCGTGGCTGCAGTGATGGTGGTGATGGTTGGCGCAGCCGGCCTGCTGCTGCTCCTGTTCTGCTATCGAAGGTGAGCTAGCAAATGTTGGAAAAGATCTCGTGTAGTTTTTCTCGCAAAGGTTTTCACTTTTTTTTTCTACAACAAATTACTAGATCAACACAAGATAGTGAACACATGTGAAGTGGGTGGAAAAAAGGGGAGGAGTGTATTGAGCTTTACTCTGTTACGCTTGCAGGAATTATAGCAAAATCAACTTCCCTCAGAAATCACCTAATAAAAAACACAATCCACCCTTTTAGCTACATCTCTAATCAACCTGGACACACTTTATTCCTGTTGTGGTACATATTGTGCTGAGGGAAACCATGTTAGAGTCAAATAGAGATGGATGGCGCTGTTAAAAAGGAATCCTGGAAGAAAAACCTGCTAACTTGAAATGTCAGAGTTTAGAGAATTAAATCCAGATGAGAATTATTTTTCAGAGACGCTCTCCATCAAGTTTTGCCGAACATTTTTTAATTTGCAAAGCAGAAGAGAGAAAAATGACTCTCTGAATGTGCAAAGCAGGCAGAACGCCCCCAAACACTTCCAGCTGTAACTGAAGTAAAATGAAGCCTCATATATAAAATGATGAAACCCATTTATTATTTTCCTTCCACTTCACAAATGCTACTTTGGTCTGTGGCATCAAAGCGTAATAAAATACAGTTTAAAATGTTGTGTACACTTTTGATTTAATGTCAATTAACTTGTTTCTTGCAGATATTTTCCAAAGTCTGAAGAGTTGATCTCTGCTGAATGTAGCCAGGAGAAAAGTTGACCTCTTTTAATTTGTTTTGATATTAATCTGACTACTCTGATGGAAAATTTTTGTCCCATTTATAAATAATGTTTTCACTAAGTGTCTGAACAAGTTGTCGTTTAATTGTAAGCCCCTCCCCACGTGTGATGTCACGTTTTGTCCCCACGTTACGACGGCGTCCATTCATAAAACCCCGGGCCAAACTATTCGTACTCGTCTCCGGCGGTTTGTGTAAACAAGTCACGAAAACAGAAGCCGTTTTAATCCGGAAACTGGAAACCTTACAGGAGTGATTGCTCCAAAAACAGATTTCCTAGTCTTAGTGTGACTGAGCCTGCTTACCGCTTACAAACCTGTTGGGCAACCGTGGGGCCAGAGTGTTTTCCTGTCAGGCTGACCGGAGAGAAGAGGCGGCCTGACACCTCACGGCACCACAAACATGTCCGCCATATTGTCCACGCTTGACTATGGAGCTAACCAATTCACCACTTTGTATGTCATTTTTGCATTATTTATTTAACCAACAGAATTTTGGACAAAGGAATACTTATAATCAAACTGAGACAGTTACTAGTTACATTTACTTGAGTTACTTTTTGGTAAAACTTCACATGAAGTATTGCTTTTGGGAACAGCTTAACTTCTTATTCTTGAGTAATAATACAGTGTTGCTTAAAATTTATTTTGAAATCATTTGTATCAATTTTTTGCACATAACTTTATATCTTTGACATTTTGAATCAGATGTTACTCAGTACTTGAGCAGCGTTTTTACTAAATACTTCCTTACTGTTCAGTAATATTCTTGGACGGCGACATTTTACTTTTACTTGAGGGCAATTTTTGGCTACTCTACCCTCCTTTTCAAGCTGTTGAGGTGAAACTACACCTTAATGTTTCTATGACGCGATATTTAAACACTCCTTGTAGGTGGAGTAAGGAAGGTGGGGTCAAGATTAAGTCGCTGTACTTAAAAGAGGTGAACCTGCAATTACTTATTGAGATTCTATGTTACACTATGAATCAATGTCCAGAATGGAGACATTTTTCCTTTTTATGCTCACAGTACATACGTAGTTATTTTTTGTGAGAAAACATTTGAAATCAAATTTGAAAGTTTATGGTTTTGACAAATTTTCTGGCCAAAATTCTAGACTTTTCTAAAGATTTCCAGAGCTTGAGGCAAATCATTTGCACTTACCTCAAAATATAAAATACGACAGGGCTCCTGTGAATTTAGGGTAAATGTTTCTACAGCTTTAGCATCTAATGGAAATATCTATATAAGAAGGAAACAAGGAGGGACACAAGAAATAAGTGGAGGTAGAAAATAAGAAGCAGAACCAGGACAAAAAAAATTAAAAGGATAGAAAGGTGCAGGGAAGAAGGAAGGACGGCCGGTCGAAAGGAAGGAAGGAAAGAGGAGGGTGGAGAGGCAGGTAAGACATAAAGACACAAATAAAAGAATAAAGAGCACAAAAAAGAAGGTAGGGAACAAGGATCCAACAAAAGGCAGAAGGACAAGACGTGGAATAAAGTTGCATTAACAATTCCATATTTTCCCAGTGTATCGCTTAGTTTGCTTATACCTCTGGCCTGCTCTGACAGGCAGCTCTTACAAATGAACCTGAAAGGAAACCAGTGACCCGCTCCGAGTGAAACAAACAACTCTGTCATTAACACACATTTAAGCAACAGTGCTTTGTTTATTACTCATCATTACATTGACTTTAAAAAAAAACAATAATTTGGCTAAGAAGCAAATATTGCACAATAAATCCTTCATGTTTTGTTCAAAACAAAAGTGGGCTACTATAACAAATTTACACTCAGAGGTAAATCATGATCCAATATGGCTATGTAATTTATGGCTTGTTTATAGTACTGTTCATTGAAGAGTGCAAATGTACATTTGAAGCATTGTAATTAACTGCAATAAAGCTCTTATCTTCTGTACAATGTAAAAGCTGTGCCTGCTGAGAGTGAAGGTGTGATTAATGAGAACACGTCCGATTAAATGAAGGAATCACATGGAGCTGCAAGAGGCTGAAGGTGACTAGTTTATGATGTTATCATGCAGAGCAGGAAGTGCATGCACACACCAGAGACTGCGAAGACGTAGGAAGACGTGTCGAATTGTATGTCACCTGAATGCAGGCAGGAGTTGAGCTTTGCATTTCTGTGAGAAACAAATGTCGCAGAGTTTTTCAAGTAAGAGACAAACTCCGTGGAGTGGTTCTGGTCTGTTGGGTCACTCTGTAACAATACATCTGTTGAGCTCCAATAAGAAGTTCTGCAGGACATTTCTTTAGAAGATAATATCCTTCTCATTTCCTAATGGAGCCCATAAGTGGCGACAATAGGGGGCATACCGCCGCTATAACCCCATAATCATTTTCAGGTCGTAATCCAGCAGGTGGTTTGATTTTCTCATCACATTCCCAAAACGTAGCACATTTCCTGCTTCCCTTCACTAACGATGTACAATCTGGTCGCAAACTGAAATCAGACTTCTCTAATCAGGACTCAGTCTGGCTGGGAAGTCATTTAGCCCTGGTCCGTCAGGTAGAAACCCAGCTTAGCGACGGTCATCTCTCTGCGAAGTCGCATCACCTCCCAGAATATCTGCTCCGCTGAAAGGTGACGGAAAAATACGCCATCAGACGAGATCAAAGTTAGCAAGACAAAGCTCCAAAAAGGAATGCGTATGTGTTAACTTACCATTTTGTCTCACTAAGCCCTGCAGGATGTACCGGATATACGTGAAAAAGTTACACACAGCCGTGATCTGGAAAGATAAGTATTTAAACTCTGCAGCTCTCCACGGCGCCAACGCAACGATTTCTAATTGAGTTTTGAGAATAACTCTCAGCGGTTACCCGAGCTCGGCTTGATGGAGAGATGTAATAGTAGCTCCCCTTGTCTCCCAGCTTGATGCGATGCTGGCAGACTCGTGACAAGCCGCTCAAAGCGCATTTTCTACAAGCAGACAAATCAGCTGTTAAGACATTTCAACAGTGTCGACAGTCAGTATTTAATAGAGCGTCAAAGCTCTGCACTTTTTGACCATTTTGTCACTTTGAAACCACAAATTGAAGAATTGTTGGGATTTTATGAGACGGCCAAAACAAAGTGGAGCATAATTGTGAGGTGGTAGAAAATAAAAAGACAGTTTCCACAATTTCTGGGGTGATTTATACACCTGCGTGGCAAACATTAGATGAAACTTCTTATGCCGTTTCAACAGTGTTTCTCTACTCGCCACTGTTCCACAAAGGCCAGGTTTGTGGTGCATACAGCTGATGTCCTGTTAAATTTACACATGTACTTACTCTGCAGAGTTTCCATGGTCATCTTGGCCTGAATAAGGTGTTTAAAGCTCGGGATATTATAGCAGATTTACATTTTACAACCTAAATCTGCTATAAAAATGGCCACATATTAATGGTCTACTGTTTGTTCAATAATGTTCTTGAACAAACCTCTTATTTCTTAACTGAACAGCTGTATTTAATATAACATAATTCAATTGTATTTAAGGGTATCAGCATAAAAGGGATTGAACACAAATCCAAGCCATGCTTTTCAGATTTAGGAAAAAAGGAACCAAAATATGTATCCTTTGTCTTCACTTTTGCTTTGTGCCAGTGTGTCGCATACAATCCCAATATAATACAATCAAGTCTGATTGTGAAATGACAAAATGTGAAAAAGTTAAAACAGTACAAGTACTTCTTCTGAACAGAGATGAGTTATTTTAAAAGACATTCACGAAAAGATAAACACTAACACAGAGTTAGTCACAGAAAGATAAGGAAATGGTCGTAGACTGCAAAGGCATGCAGAGTTTAAAGATTGGATTTTTAACACTTAAATCTGGACGAGGAGACAAAAACACAAGTTAGTGCAAATTATAAAGTTTGACTGATTCCTGAGAGGACTTACGTCTCTACTGAAGCCCTAAATCCACTGGAAAAGACAAAGATTATAGATGAGACGGTGACTATTAGTGTGCCCAAGGATTCAACCGCTCACCGATAACAGAGTGCAAAACTTACAGCTACAGAAATCATCAGTGAGTGAGGCCAAACCAAAAACGGTGATAATGATTTAACCACCAGGTAGTGAAACAGAGGACAGGACAGAACGGCAATCGCTACAAACAAGCAAACTCACTTAGGACCTCCACACTCTAAAGCCGATGCTTTCACCACCGGTAAAGCCGACATGGCCACAGGTTCGACGGTCAGGGAGTTGTTTTCCACTGCTCTCTGGACCAGCTGGGACAGCTGTGGAAAACAGCCAGTCAAATATCCACATATTCATGAGAGGAGCAACGTTTGGCTTCTGTAAGGGAGGCAGCGAGGCTCTGACCTCTGATCTCGTGAAGGAGAGACACGGCCCGATGTCTTCGCGGTAAACTCGGCTCAGGAAGGCGGAGGATCGGTCCAGGCTCGGATGTTCCCTCCACAACAAAAACTCTGCAAACAGAACCGAGTCCATCTGCAGAGAGGAACCAAACAATCGCAAACAGTCAGTGAACCGACTACCTGAGTCATGAAGCGACAATGTACATTAGCTCCTTTAATTGGCAAGTTAGAATGAGATAGAAAAGGTTTACATGAAAAAATTAATCATTTTATGTTTAAAAGAATATATTTGTGTGGCAAGATAAAAAAACACTATTTTGTGCTAATGCATAATTGTGAATTTATTACAAATTTTCCACACAAAACTTTGGGTTTAAGTCAGTGCTAACTCCCACCTGTAGGTGGCAGTATGTATGACGTGATGTTAACTTTTAGTTATTTCAGGTCTCTAAAAAATAAAAAATGTTTGCGTCCAATCTGTTTTCTCATTTTTTTCATCTCTTTTCTTTCCCTATATTTTGGAAGGGGCTTAGAGAGGGGAAAAAATATAAAAAAAATTCCTTGCAAATATTTCTAGAGTAGCATCACAAAATCTGTGATTTTGATAGCAAAAAAAATAAATAAATTAAAAAAGATCACAAAAATAATGGCAAAGTCTTGGAAGGACTCAAGGTTCTGGTAGTCCTCAGTTACATAACAGTAACAGCTTAAAGGATCCAATTATGTTTGAATTGAACAATTTAATAACACTTTATAAATTGTTTATTAAATACTTAATTTAAACATTTAATTAAAACACTTGTTCTATGGTGTATTTAATCAATGTTTTAATGATGCATTTGTTTACTTTAGTCCCTTTTGACCATCCATAATATATTAATTCAGAATGAAATGCCCTTGTAGACCTCTGTATGTTTGTAAGGAAAGTTATTAATGGAACAGAATTGACATTGTTTCAAAAACTAAAAATCGAATAAAGATTCTACATTAAATTAAGAATCTTGGCTTTGCATTTATTTCAGGAGGATGTTCTCCCAGGCGTCTCTGCACCATAAGCTCCTGAAAGTGTGAAGCAGTGTGGAGGAATTGTTTTTTTTACGTCAGTCCAGAAGCGTGTCTCCTCTTTAATCATGAAATCCTTCACTGGAATCACATGACCTTCATCTCTGCTCAGCAGCACTCAGCCTCAGTAGCTACTTTTCCAAATTGCTTTCCACACGACTAACATTACATCTGTTCCTTTTATCTAATATCTGCGTCTCGTTTTTAATCGTTGATGTCACAGATCTCCATGATGCTCGTATTAAGCTTTCGTTGACAAAAAAAAAACAAACAAAAAAAACAGGCGATATTGCTATGGTAACGTAACTGTAGGATGTTCAGCCAGCCATTATTAAAAGGTTCTGAGGACAATTTTTAGATTTAATAGCAAAATATGTTTCCCATGTGTTCTCTTTGTGATCCTTAAGGCTTAAACTTTTAATGATGCATTTAAAAACCTGGAACTAGAAAAATTACACTCGCAAACACATGACACACTGCAGCAGCGGTGTCAAACTCATTTTCGGTTTGGGCCAAATCAGGATCATGAATGCTCTTAAAGGGCCGGTTGTGCCAGAATGTGTTGATAAAACCTATTCACAAACTGTTAAAATATCAATGAATTCTTAAAGTTAAGTAATAATACTGAACATCTTTTCAGTCCATCCAGGATTTCATGATACTTTTTTGTGATTTTTTTTGCAATAAAAATCAAAGAGTTTCTGGAACTAATTTGGAAATATTTGCACTTATTTATGAGAGTATTTTATTACTCGTATAGATCTTGGACTATAATCTGACATCAATTAAAGTGGAGGCAGCTGTTTAGTACAAGTAAGAACATTTTTGACAATTTTTGAATAAAATCTGCAGTAAACTCCCAATTACGTATGTGCGAGGATTTGCTTATTTTGTGTGAATTTCCACTATAGTTCTCAAAATACCAGAGGGACCGATTGATATAATTAGACATTAAACAGATAAAAACTGCATTGATTTGATTGAAAACATAATTTTTTTAAATCTAAACATAAAACGCTGTGGCGGACTGGGCCTTGAGTTTAACACATGTGCACTACAGTATAGCGAATGAATGTCTTACGAGCAGGTTACCTGTTTGCTATCAGTTCCTATGCCCTCTCCCTGGTCCTGGCCAGCATTTACACTGATTGGCTGGCCTGGCAGCAGACAGAGAATCAGAGAGAGGAGAGCAGGAACAGCAGGCTGAGAAAGGAAGAAAAAACCAGCGGCAGACAGGAAGAACAGGTCAGGGAGAGGTTAGTGGCTGCAGAAGGAAGACTAGAAGAGAACTCAGCTCTACGCGACAGAGTTGACTGAAAAGGAGATGAAGCTAGAGGAAAAAAGGAATGCGCAAGTTCTGGAGAAAAAAAAAAAAGTTTCTCCCACTTACCTCTCGCTCCTCTGTGGCCACAGACTGAATGGAAACAGTAGAAGGTTCCGGTTTTCCAGAAGAGGTCTGGAAGGCTGCGCCGACACTGCTGGTGCGGATGTGGCCCGCGCCGCGCCTGTGGGAACCCCTGGAGCCCGACGACTGCAGCTGGGGATGCAGCTGCCGGTTCGGTGAGGAAGGGGTGGACGTCAACACCAGAGTTTTGAGCGCAGTCACCTCCGCTTGCAAAACGTCAATCTGGGAAACAAAATCCAGACATAAATGTTCACTAACTGTGTGAAATGGGAGAGTAAAGTGGACAAAAGGCCTCATTTATAACTTATAACAATAACTTGGCACACCTTTCCTTGAGCCTCCTTCAGCTGTTTCTCTGCCCCTGCTTGTTTCACGTTAGCTTCACGCACCATCTTATGGGCTTCCTGTCGAAATAAAGTCACCACATGAATAAAACAAGTCAATGCGTTTCTATATTTTTCCAGCATTTAAATTTTTTTTTTTGCTGATGACCCTTTTTTTTTTTCTCCTGAGAAATACTGAGTAAATAAATGTATGCAGATTGAAACGCCAGCGTCTGCACTCATTCCATAACTGAAACAACGCGGCTCCCAGTCAGCAGCTAGCAGAGTTAAAGTCCAGTCAGCAGAAAGCGGCGAACGCTGCTGACCTCAAACAGACTGGCAGTCAGCTCCTCCAGCTCCTGCTCCAGCTGATTCCTGACTTGCGACAGACGTTCGCACTCCTTGTCTTTTAGTTTCAGTTCCTGAGATGCGAAGAGGCAAACGACAGAAACACATTTTACTGCGAAGAACATCTGCATGGTCAGCTTTTCCTTCCCACCCATTTTGGACTATATTTGGTATGCCCACGCGTGCAAACACTAGGTTACGATACCCTCTTTGCTGCGTCCAGCTGTTCCCGGAGGATCTCTGACCCCTTCTCTCTGATTTCTTTTTCTTTAATCTCCAGTGAGGAGCTGCGGAGCCGGCAGAGATCGCCGTGCGGCCTGCCTGAGACGGGCCCATCCCGGCTTCCTCCCTCCACTACGGTCACCGGCTCCGGATCCAGATCTACCAACCTGCAAAAAACACAACATCATAAACTCTTCAGAAAAATACCAACGTAAAAGGGGAATAGGAAACATATGTTGTTGTGTTGAGTACTTGTGCAGAAAGAGATTGCGTTATGCCGTTTCAGAAAGATTTTTATTTACCACCTCCAAACATTTGGCGTCATTAAATTATTTGAAATACAGAAAACTAGCCCTGGTGTTCTTATATCTACAGCCATGGAGTTCAATAATTTGTAGAAACCTTAACTGCTCAAAAAGAGGAACACGTTTTCCCTTACTAACCTACTTACATCAACGGATAATATACAACAGTTGCTGGGATATCTGGTATAAAGATGTGTAAAAAAGCTGTAATATAAATTCTATTTTTGTTGCAGTGGCATATTCTCACACTGAACGTTGAGCACATTTATTTAGACGGGGATTATTTAAACAAAATTATTGCCACAATTACTCCTCGGAGTTCATAAAAAATAAACAGAGCTGAAGTTTTTATATTTGCTTTAAACTGATTGGCGTATTTAATTAGAAAGCCATGACTTCCTGTTTCCCTGAGAAATAACAATGACGTGATACAGAGGCGCAGTTCTCTCAGTTTTTAAAATACGAGATACACAAAAACACAACCTTCTTCAAGGTTCTGATTGGAGGAAATTTTTTCAGAAAATTTCAACGTTTTCCTTTAATATGTCTCCATTCAGTGTGACAGTATTCTCCTGACCTTAAACAACCTACAATACAATCTTGGAGTGTGAGTGCTCTTGTGACAGACGTCTGATTATTGCTCCCTCTCCTCATCTCACTCTTCTCAGAGTCAGCGCTAATAAGATCGTTAACACCCATAACTCGTTTTCCTTTCATTGTTGGACTAATGGGTCTTTTATGACGCGATTCTGCTCCAGTAACAGTTTGTACAGCCTGATATCGTCCATTGCACAGTGTGATAAATCCCGACTTTATCAAGCTGAAAAGGTTTGACTTGTTCTAGTGCTTTACACTTTTTGAAACTGAACAGTTTGAACAGATATGTAATGATCAGAAGATTGGGACAGGAACAGAAACTTCTGTAGATTCAACTATCAAAGAGTTAATTAAAAAGATTAAAGTAATTGGAATAGTGACAAATGAGGCTAGATCAGAAATCTGGTTCATCTCACCACCAAGCACAATGATGAAAATGGTAGGGAGATTATAGAAAAGCTTTAAAAGGTTATATTGGGCCACCTAGTCTCCATTAAAAGTTATATATTTTAGGACATTTGTGCATATCCGAGACAAAATGAGAGAGTTGCACATGTTTTACATTGTGATTACATAACTGAACCGATATGTTTAAATACTCATACCCTAGAATGAAAAACGCGGTTTATATTTACATGAATTTTGAATGTTCTACAGTTTTATTTCTGTCATTTGGCTACCAGCTTCTTGTGACAGTAAATAAAACTCAGTCAGAGCACATTTCACACCATCTGTGAGTTTGCATCTTCAATAGGAACTCTTTGTTCCAGCTTTAAGAATCAACTTAAAACTCATTTTCAGACCACTGATTATGCTTCAGCTGTTGTGCCCTCAAAAACAAAAACAGAAAAGGAAAAAAGGGGATTTTGTATCCCAGGCTGCAGTTTCAAATGTTCACATTGAGAAGGCATGCATACATAAAATATAATTTATCTCTTTCCCCCCTCCCCCCTCATTCCTTCTGAATAGTGCATGCATACTGGGATGATCAAGGTTCTGGAGTTTTCAGCGTTTTTCTGCATCAGAACCAGCAACATTATTTTTGTTGTGATATCACTGAGATAACTGTAATCTACTCCTAGAATGATTGTAATTCTGAGTTTAATAAGAAAATGTGCCTTTCATGACTTCAATAAATATCACTCATTGTTACAGTGTTTTGGTCTGGGCTTACAATCTATCACGTTTAATTAGAATCAACTGGCCTAAATAGGGATTTAGAGCAAAAGTAAATTGAGAATAAAGGGTAATATGAAGTTTTCAGATAATGCACAATTTTTCCATGCAGTGGACTGCAATGAAAAATTGCCGTTTGTTTGTTACAATTGATGTTTATGTACAAAGTCCCTATAAAAATAACTGAATTAAATTAAATGGGATTTGGGGATTTTTTTTTAAATACAAAATGACAATTGTCATTTGTGTGGGGAAAAAAAATACACCAACACCATGATTTCCTTAGAGGTGTGAGAGCAACAAAGTGAATCTCATTTGGTGGCAATGTGAACTGACCTGGAGCAACTTCAGCGTTTACAGCACCGTAACCGTCTTAATGTTTAACCTGAACACATGATTGCATCATGCATGTATCATTTGAGTATCTGGATTTCTTTTCAGCATTTTTGAAGTGTTCTTTAGATGAAACAGCCTGGATTGACATATAACCCATTGAATTTTCTGACATGTTCTAGCTTTAATATCTGGCGTCCTTTCCCCCAGCCTCGGACCAGAGAGGAACCCCGAACCATAGTTTGGAAAACTTTGATTTTGCATTCGCAGCCTTTGAATGTCGTGTTCTAGAAATATTTAAATTCCAAGTTTGAGTCAAAGAATGGATCAATAAGGTTTTGAAGCAGTCTGAGCTAGTTAGCCGTCAGTCCCGATTCTTTAATCTTTAATACCCAGGCAGCCTTACCCTGTCAGAGTCCAGGACAGCAGACAAACCCCACTGATGTCCTCACGCGTGTCAGCCTCCCGTTTTCCTCCTTTTCCCCCCACGCTTCTCGTTGTTAGACAAATAAACGGCGGAACAAAGTGAGCTAAGGGTAGCTAGTTTCGCTGAAACTAATCCCAGCCGTTTTAAATCACAGCGGAGGAATGCGGACGCTGACGTCGACAAGAAGAAGAAGAAGAAGAACAAGCAGCAGCAGTGAAGGAGCAGGACACAAAAACAAAAAAAGGCAAAGAAAAACGGTACAGCAGGTTGGCCTTGAATACGTTCCTAGTGTACCGTTCAGCAGGTCCTGTAAAATAATAATAATTTCCTTAGACAGAAAACAACTTTCTCCTCTTCTCCTGCCCTCCTCTCTGGTCACATGACGGCACCTCCACTCCCAGTTTCCCGTCAGACTCATCCCAGCAGACACAGACACTGTCACAGTACAAAACTGCACTTTAGGCGAAGTTTTAAAGCACATTTCAAGTTCAGGATATTTATTGTTTAATGCTAAACTTTAATATCAAGGTGAAAACCACAAACATAAAGAAAAAAAGTGCCATGCAAGGATTACAGAGCCATAAACCGGCTCAAAGACGCTTGATCAATCCTAACTCCATTTGTTTTGTAATAAATGGAGGGAACCATATAGTTGGCACCCTGGGCAAGCATCTCCTTCTGGGGCCCAACACAACAGCATTCAGTGGAAATAAAATCTACTTCAATGTCTAATTATCAGAAATATTAACATATAACCAGAAAGACATAGCCTCATACAGCACTCACTGCCTATCCCACTTTAAAATCACATTTTATTTCAAAAACTTAGATTCCCACGTTTTTTCATTGTGCTAAAAAAAAAAGCAAGAGATATTGAGGCTGAGGCTGATTCTTCCCTGAGCAAAGTTGTTTCTGATTTGAGGCGTGACGTCATTTTGGTTTAAAATGTTCAACAGTGCATAGCTCTCTACACGTCACTCACTTTGACGCGGCACAGTCTCGCTCTGTTGTGGAACAAACACAACAATAGATTTTTAAGCAGAGCACACCGCCCACCACCTGCTATGTGAAAGCATACCTCTCTTGCTGTACAGCAGGATGTCTTTACAGTGCTTACACAACCTAGTGGCATTTTTTATTTCCACTAACTGAACATCCAAATAACCAACAGAAACTTGAATAATCTTTGTTTATTTATTTATTTTTTGCCCTCCATGTGATGTGCCGCCCTGGGCAGAAAGCCACACCGCCCTTATCAAATACTGTCACTGCCATGTTAGTATAGACTTTCAATTTTGGCATTTAAGCAAATAAAAAAAAGTTCCCTTCTGCAGATTTTTTGCCACGGTTTGCTCGGAAAGTGACACTTACTGTCCAACAACACAGCGTTCCTCCGCAGTGACCCTGCTGGACTGGTGTTTGACTGCAGATGTCCCAAAGAAAACTGGAGAGGAGTAGACTGCTATTCCCGACCGGCCTGCCTTCAGGACTTCATACCCTGGGGTGGATGAGGCTGAAGTCGGCGGAGATGAGGAAATACGGACACTGTGAATTCCCTCGAACGCATCCATGTGGTTCTCTCTCTTTCCCAAGCAGTCCAAGTGAGAAGCAGCAAGTTTTCCTTTGTGAAGACTTACTTCGGCAAATTGTTGAAACTGAGCTGGCTGTACCTGATGTCTGTGGGTTTTTTTAGTACTTGACAGAGAAGAAAGTCAAAAACAATACCTTAAAATCCACACGACAGGGTGAAACACTTTTTTTCTTCACGAGTTATGCTAAAGGAATACATTTTCTTCCAGATAACACTTGTAAAACACTCTAAATCTGCATGTTTGAAATAGTTTTATAACTAAAAGATACAAAGTAAATACTCACCAGCATGATTTCTTGTTGCCAGAGCACAAAATTCTGTAAAACAGCACTTTTCTGCTTAGTTAATCCTGTGAGTTTAACTCACCAAACTCGCCGCACTTCGCCCTGATCTGAGTCTCCTGGTTTGGCAGGAAGGGTTAATCGCTAACCTCTGCTGACCAGTAGCAACTCAGCTGTACACATTTCTTCCAGCTGAGGGGGCCGAACTTAGTTTTCACCTGAAGGCTCAAAGCCGCTTCAGTCAAACAAATCAAGTGTTCTTTCAGAGATAACGATATGTTCAGTATTTTCTTTAGTATAGTCAAATTTATATGTGTGTGTATGAATTAACAACATGAAAGATATGCTCCTCAGTGTCAGATCATAGCACTCGACATTCATGTCTATTTGTGGCAGCAGTGTGGTGCTCAGATTTGCTCAGATTAGCAGGATCTGGCCTCACAATGCAGCTTTGTTGCACAGACAGATTAACACATCAAGTGACCGGAGGTGTGGGAGAGCCTTGCTTACATTTTCCTTTCCTTCTTTGCCGTTTACAACATTGTCCCTGGGCTCTGCCGTCCCACGTCTCGAGCAACAACAAGTAGGATGGCCAGGTGTTTTCATTTTCATACTGGTGAGTGCATCAGTCGGTTCTGAGCGTTAAGTAGTAAAACTTTGAAAGGTGAACTTTAAAAGGCAACTTTGTGGTGTGTTTTAGCAGATTGATTTGAAAAAACATGAAATAAAATCACTTATTTAATGATAGATTGACTAAATAAAATGTGTTTTGTATTAGAGCAATGTATTGGCTCATAATGCAGGTAAATCTTTAGAATAATAAAAGTGTCTGTTCGTTTTTTGTAGATTTGTTGCCAGGTTGGGCTTGTGAGTTCCAGTTCAAACACTGAAGCTGAACTCAAGCGAAGCCCAAAAAAAAAACAAAGACGCTCCGTCCATCGGGTTCTCTCATGTTAGACCACATCCTGCCTGCAGATTGGTCTAGAAGAAGCAGTGAAAGACAGCAATGACAGTGACATACTCTCGGAGAGTTGCTGATGCAGGTTTGGGGACCTTTTTTCACCTGCTGCTGCGATGGAAAGGCAGCATCTACAAACTGCTGTACAGAGAGCTCATCATCTTCACAGTGCTCTATTATTTCTTCAGCGTCGTTTACAGGTAATCACTGGAGTCGGTTAATTATTTAAAACCTTCGTTTAGAAAAGAAGGTAGTAGGATTCTGTATGAATGCAGATAAAAGCTCTAATAATGACATATGATGCTTGGTTATTGAATATGTATGAGAAAGACAAGGAACAAGTACATGTTACTGCAATCTGATGGATTCTGCATAATAATTATTATTAAATATGTAAGAAAATCAGGCGTTTCCTCTCACACTGACAGCAGCAGTTTGTTTTTTTAATCCATTTTAGAAACAGGTTGAGCTTTTTTTTATTTCTCTTAATGTAGATGTGCTATCTTAAAATATATTTCTGTGTATGTGTATATACTGTATTTCTGTTCTAATATGTAATCATCAAATAAAAATACAAGTTTATTTTTAGTTGGACACAAAAATATTTAGAATCAACTTATAAGTTGTTCCAAATTTGTAAATAGACAGTCTAAGAAGAAGTGACATGAAAAATGTTCCACGGAAGAGTGGGCCAAATTTCCTCCATAACATAAAAGAATAGTCAGTCAGATTGAGTAAAGGGTAATGTGGGAAATAAAATCATCTCTTTAAAATAGTTTGTTTTTTGCTTTTACTCACCTTATCTTTGACTTAAAAATTTGTTTGAAATGTAGAAATGTACATATGAGAAAAGAAAAGCAAATAAGTCTGTAAAGGGGTAAATGCAGATCCACAGGATCGTACTTTGACACATATTTACAGGCATTCAGTCAACACTGGTCTTTTAGCAAAACATTTCAGGGTTACGGAAAAAACATCAGTCAAGGATATTTTGAAGCGCCTCTGGGTGAACAGTCCCTGCAGGTTTAAGGATTAAGAGGCCTTGAACCGGCCTGAACGTAAATCGAGTGAATATCTTTCCTAAGTCTCAATAGTCAGTCATTTCATAAGCTGGTTCAGACATTGTTCTGAACAATTGAGGGCAGTTAATAGTTTTATTATTAAGCATAGAGCTTAGACAACAGTCAATATTAGGTAAAGTTTCAGATGTAAGAGACGTTTTGGCTTACATTTCTAAAAACATTCCTGACAAAATAGGATTATGTAGAGAAAAAAAAAAGCTTGTTTGTGACCACTTCCTATGTTGCTACTTGTGTAAATCTCTTCAAAGGAAAAGTATGTTTGACAGAAGCAGTAAGCCCCTTATGAGAATTTCAGCACACAAACTGAGAACCACTGACAAGAAACTGAAATTAAATTTGAAAAGATATTCTGCAGGACTGTTCACATCAAAAAAGGTCATGGGTTCAAATCCTAGTTAAGGACTTTCTATGTGGAGCTGGCATGGGTGGATTCTCTCCACAGTCCAAAAACACACATGTTGGGGTAACTGGTCAGACCCTCACGGCTTATGAATGAACTTAGTTTTTTTTTTTTCACCAGGTTTCTACTAAGCAGTGAGCAGAAGAGGCTGTTTGAGAAGCTGTCGATATATTGTGATCGCTATGCAGAACTCATCCCTGTGTCGTTTGTGTTGGGTGAGTTTTGGTGGTTTTAAAGGTAAACTGTTGTACTTCCTTGAACAGGTGAGGGGCAGAGACATTACATTTGGGAAAATTGTAAAACGGCTCTTGTTCCAGACACCAAAAAACATTAACTTATTGCCAAAAAGTGGCTGAGTTTTTTTTACATACTAGGTCTGTTTTTAGAAGTAACAGAGATCCAAATGGAAGTGCAAAAAAAAATGCAAAATGTGAATTTTGCATAATACAGCCCTTTGAAACTGTGATTCTTATCTGATGTTAATTAATAAAATTTTTTAACAGGTTTCTATGTGACTCTGGTTGTTTCCCGTTGGTGGGGTCAGTTTGAGAACATACCCTGGCCAGACCGTTTGGCAGCACTAGTAGGAGGCCATGTCCGTGGGACCGATGACACTGCCAGGCTGACCCGAAGAACACTGATGCGCTACGTCAACCTCTCAGGAGTTCTGATCTACCGCTCTGTCAGCACTGCCGTCTACAAGAGGTTTCCAACCACTGAGCATTTGGTGCAGGCAGGTACGGCATGGCAGTGAAATCCAATAGCTTACAAATGAAAACCATCCAACGCGCCTTTATACCATAAAAGAACACAGTCACACACCTTCATGATATGTTTCTTCCTTTCAGGTTTGATGACCTCAGAGGAACTGAGGCACCTGGAGGATCTACCTTCACCCCATAACAAGTTCTGGGTGCCCTGCACATGGTTCGTCAACTTGGCTTTGAGAGCCCGGACTGAGGGTCGCATCAACAATGATGTGGCCCTCACAGCCATTCTCACTGTAGGTCATCAGCCTGTTGGCGAGACGTGAAGTAACTTATAAACATCCTTCATTTTAACTGGACCAATTTTGTTTTATTTTCCATTCAGGAGCTGAACAGCCTGAGGGCAAAGTGTATGAAGTTGTACGGTTATGACTGGATTAGCCTGCCTCTCGTCTACACTCAGGTTGGTGGGATTTATTTTCTACAACGGGAATCTCAATAACAGGTGTAGCAGTTAAGCAAATGACTGATGCCTTTCAATTAGGTGGCAACAGTTGCGGTCTACAGCTTCTTTCTGGCTTGTCTGATTGGCCGACAGTTCCTGGATCCTGCTCAGGGATATCCGGGACATGATGTGGATTTCTACCTGCCGGTTTTTACCCTGCTGCAGTTTTTTTTCTATGTTGGCTGGCTGAAGGTGAGGCAAAGCTAAAAGCTTATTATCACTTCTGACTTTCAGCTTTCAATAACATGATCTTTTGTTTTGATGGTCTCAGGTGGCTGAGCAACTCATAAACCCTTTTGGTGAAGACGATGATGACTTTGAAACAAACTGGCTAGTTGATCGGAACCTGCAGGTGCAAACTATTTCCCAGCTGTGTTTTAAATCTAAAGGACAGCTGCTGTTAGGGTGTTTGACTTGTAGAGGTTTCCGTTGTGTCTCAGGTGTCTCTTTTGTCTGTGGATGAGATGTACGACAGCTTGCCACTGGTTGAGAGGGACATGTACTGGAATGAGTCGGAGCCCCAACCTCCTTACACTCCTGCCAGTGCTGAACACCGTAAGCCCTCCTTCATGGGTTCGGCTTTAGATATCAGGTAAAGTAATGTGTTTGTTACCTGGAAAACAATCAAAGGATTCATTACAGCTGGGTAATTATGCACTTGATGTCCTCTAGTGTTCCTAAGGAGGAGATGGAGTTCCAGTCCAACTTGGAACAAATCAAAGAACATGAAGAAGCCAACTATACCACTCCACTACTTGGAGGGTTGGGCCGTCTTTTGGGCGTCCAGTCCCCAAACTTTCCTCGCTCGTCCCGGGTGCCTCTGCTGCGCCGCCGCCCTGGAGCTCCACTGAACCGCTTCCCTCTTTACTTGCACCCAGAAGCACCATCGACCCCTACTCAAGCCCGCTACCCTTTGAACCAGGACCGGGATCCGGACTACGCCTTCTCCACTGTTCCCATGTATGAAAGGCCAGGATTTTACAGCTGCCCCCAAACACCAATTCATTGTGTGCCCCCGGCAGTGCCTCGCCCTCGCCATCCCCGGCGGACCCAAAACGATTGGGAACGCAGCTGCAGCTCCATGGCCCCTCAGACTGTGGGCTCCCAGTTACTGGCTCCGGACACACCCAACCATCTCCCACCACCTCCATCTTCTGCATTTCCCTGGTTGTGCGGGGAGGGAGAGTCGCAGAGTGGACCGGCGTTCTCCTTCCCCGACCCAGCACCGGAACTCTGCCCCATATCTAAACTCAGACCAGGACATGGCCTACTGTCCCGACGCCCGCCGCCCCCTCGCCTCACTTTAGACACCCTCCCAGCTGCTGACAGCCAGCCAGGACCCCTGAGTGCTCGGGCAACGGGAGGTGGAGGTGAAAGAGTGTTCTCATTCACTCCCCCCTCTCACACAGCGGCACCAAATCCCTGTAATCCCAACAGTAGCTCCGGCAGCATTAATGCAACAAGCACCAACAGCGCTGCCACAACAGGAAGTCTTTGCAATGGAACAAGCCACAGTGGTTTTAGCAACCATGGAAACTTCACCTCAAATCCGAGGATGAGCAATGGGAGCGGAAGCGCTGGGTCGAGTACCAACATGAACACAGTTTCTACATCTGCGCCTTCACAAGAAGCGAATCAGCAAAACTCAGCCAATGATTCGGGAATCTCATTGACTGAGGGGGATCTGCTGGGAGTTCTGGTGGATGGTGGGATGAATAAGGAAGAGAAAGGGAGCAGGACTGAGGAAAAAACTAACTAATTTGAAGCCTTTTATATATTTGATTCTGGAACTATGTTCAATCAGTGATGTAACAAGAAACATTATGGTAAAAAAGGAATTAGCTCTTTGTGACTTGAATTAGTTTGTTGATGCCAAGAGACGTTTTAAGGCCAGCACCCAGTCATGCTGAACATTAAAGTAGCTTATTACATCTCTAATATGAAATCAATATGTATGACACATTGCTGGACTTTGTCAAACCCACATCTACAAATTAAGGACTTTGTGTTAAAGCCTATTTCCTGAATTAGCTCAGAATTGACCTACTTCTTATGCAAAAATCCCCTTAAGGGAACTGACACTGAGCCAGTAAGAAATTTCAAACTTGTACACTTCTACTGAAAACCAAGCTTAACTGTTTATAGCCCTCTTCTTAGCTTTGTGCTAATCTGTATGCTATTAAATTATATATTAAATAACATGCTGTGCTACTTTTATCATTGTTTATTTAAATAAAAATAAACCCCATAAATTATTTGAATATTATTGCTTTATTTTCATAAGACAAGCTTTTTTGTACGTACAACAAGAATATTCACTGCTGTAAAGTAACTACAGGATGCTGAACTCAAACTTTAAAAGTTGTGAAGAAACTGACCAAAAATGAGGAAATTATACCAACAAAACAATATTTTTCAATAAAGAACAAAGTTTGGAAAATATATGATGTAAAAGCTACTCAGATTCATGGGTATCCGTCACTTTAAATAATGAAAAGATCAATTTAGAAAAAAATAAAATACTTACTATTTTCACTGTCTATAGTGAATACAAATTTATGGCTTTGTTTCTAAGACTGTAATTCAATTCTAAGTGCAGGTTATGGCTTTAATGGTAATGAAAGAAACCAATCTGTCATCGGCTACAAGTGAAACTATTTTACAGTTGGAAAATATGCATATCTTTCAGCAAGTTCTCCTTCACACTGGTCTGAGACATCCTAGTGTTTTAGAGACAAATATATACCTCACATATAAACAAGGAGATTGTTGAAAGTTCATGTCGAGAATGAATGGAATGAATTTGCATTGATGTCTAGTGGTATTGTATTTAGATATGGAGGGCGGTGAGAAGGATGAGAAGGCTTTCTGAAGTAATTTTACAATAAAGACAGCACAACTCTAAAAATAAACTCAGTGATTATCAAAAAGTCCATCTTGGGGAGCTTCTGTGTGGATCCTTCACTTGCCAAGTATCTCAGATAAAAATAATTACACTGGTCCACTGAGTTCAGCACAGAAAATCCTTCAAGTTCATTCTCTTGTGCTGTCAGAAAGCTGATGAAAATAAAGTTTGTTCCTCTACATTAAGACTGAAACTGATCATTTAGGACCAGAAACTGCCTACCATTATCGGTAAAATCTACAGATTATGAGGGAAAACCCTAGTGTAGCGGTAATACCTGTGGCAACACCATTCAGTCGGATAGCCAACAATGCAGCAAGAACAACTCCAGCTCTGGAAAAAATGAAGAGCCCACTGCACTGAGCCCCATTGAAAACCTCCTGGTTATTCCACCAAATATTGATTCCTGAACTCTTCCCGAGTTAAAACATTAGTATTGTTGTTTCTAAATGAATATAAACTTGTTTTCTTTGCATTATTTTAGGTCTGGAAGCGCTACACCTTTTTCATGATTTTGACAATTTCTCATTTTCTGCAAATGCAAAACTTTTGGTTGGAATTTCAGAGACATGTCAGAAGTTCATGAAATAAAAGTACAATGTTAATTTCACTCAAACATGTACCTAAAATCAGAGAAACTGATCATTTTAAGTGGTCTCTTAATTTTTTTCTGGAGTCGTAGTACTAACAACGCAGTACTATGACTGCCATTTAGAGCCACTCAATACCTCCTCACTACAATGATTTGAATGGTTTTGTAAATTCTTGAGAACGTAGGGTGGTCTTAATCCAGGTGTGAAGGTGAACTTTCTTTCCATCATACAACCACTGATAAATGTTACTTTGGCATGATCTAAACTCCAAACACATATTTATCTAAATATTGCCACAAAAGGTTGATGCATAAATAGCTATAATGCCACATGACATGATATTTTGAGAAATTTTGACACAGTTCTTCCCCAGAGGTGAAGATGGACGATGATTTGCTACTCAGTTTAACTGGTTTCCTCCCCCATGGTGTGTTTGTCAAAGAGGTACTCGGCCATCCCATTCTGAGGAGCGCCCATGCGACGCAGGTTTGAGATCCAGTCTGCCAGCTGTTTGATGGATTTCACCTGCTCATCCAGGAAATGTGTTTCTACAAAGTCACACATCTGTATAGGAAGACAAAAGACGTTGTATTGGAAAAATGCCAGAACACAAAGAGATCTGAAAGCTTGTTCTGCTTGGCTGTTTCTCACATGAGGATCATTGTGTTCCGCTGCCATTTTCTGCAGGTCCAGCAGGGATTGGTTTACACTCTTCTCTAGCTGCAAAGCACACTCCAAGGCCTCCAGGCCGCTCCCCCACTCGTCTCTATCGGGTTTCTAACACACAAATAATTCATGATGACACACAAAAGTGCACCACTGGTTGTGAAATTAGGTTTTTACATTCTAAAAATGACCCAACTGCTGACAAGAATAATTTATTTCCACTAATTAGTAAAAGTATCTGTGCATACCTTGATGTCCTGCAGGAATATTCTGCCTCCACGCTTGTTCTGCAGACTCATCAGCTTCTCTGCATGCTCACACTCCTCTTTCGACTGGGCATTGAAGAATTTAGCAAAATTTTCTAGGGATTTATCATCCCTGTCAAAGTAGTACGCCTTAAAGAAAAGAGAAAACAGGGTAATAAAGTAGCAACACATTTTCCACTTACCGTAACTCTAAAATAACACAGAACAAAAGTGGCTTTTAAGTGTTTCTCACCATTGAGAGATAAACATAGGAGGCATACAGCTCTAAGTTGATCTGTCTGTTGATTGCAGCCTCGCAGTCCTGATGGAAGTTTTGTCGGATTTGGGAAGTCATTTCTATCAAGATTACAACAATGAATGAGAAAATGACCGTCAACGTTTCTGCAGGTCAAATCCAACACAAAACACACCAGGATACAATAAGAAAAAATTAAACAGTGTCCTTATGAGATGTTGATGATTTAAGGGACTAATCTGAAGAAAAAGGTCACTTATCTGTACCGGTGACACACACAAGTCTCACACAGACAGACCATAACATTGTTTGCAAACTTTGCATTATGGTAAAAGCAAAAGTATTTACATCCCATGAACTTTGTCACATTATAACCACAACCGTCAATTTATTCCACTGAGATTTTATGTTGCAATCCAACTCAAAGTAGAGCCTGATTGCAAAGTCAGATTTTTTTTTTTTTACATCAAAAGTGTGGCATGGATTTACATTCACTCCCAGAACCCCTTTTGTAGAACAATTTCTCTCTGTCATTCGGAGAATGTATCAGCCTTGCATATTTAGAGCCACTCCTCTTTGCAAAATAACTCAAGCAGTTTGGACAAAAAGCACAGAACATCAGTTTTCAAATCTAACAAAACCTGTTCAATGCATGGACATGCATTGATACTAACTTTTGCATGGTGGTTCCGGTTGTACTTTTGTTTTTACCGTCTTGCTGTAAGGCAGTCTCAAGTTATTCAAAGCCTTTATGGGGTTTTCTTCCAGTATTGTCAAGTAATTTAACTATTTCCACGGTTGCTTCGCCTTAAAAGTTCTCCACAATTTAATCCCCGTCTGTTGTGTTGACGCTGTTTGTTCCCCAATATTCTGCAACAAACCTTTGAGGCCTTTGCAAAGCAGCAGGTTTTATATTTGAGATTAAATTGAGCACAGGTAAACTCCATATTCTAATTAGATAGAATATGGAGTTGCATAAAATTTTATGAAGAGGTAGCGGAGTGTCGGGGTATAAATGCACCACGAAACCTTTACCTTCTACTTCGCCTTAAAGGTCTACTTCTTTTAAAATCCCAATATAATGGTTACAACAGTCACTTCACATATTTTATTGCACATTTAGATGCATCCGTATTGATGCAAACATTGCCTGCATCTGTTTGCAAACCGCTTATCAACTATTAATAAACCTTTATGGGATGGTTTCTATCTTAAACTTGCAGCTGGTAAATCATTGATTTCAAATCACGTTTATAAATCTCACAGAAAAGCCCAGCATTAACTTATGCTAGCTAAACAATGCGAAGCTAACCCGCCATAAGCTGTTAATAAAAGCATAAATAAACCTACCTGTTTGGAATATTTTCAACCCTTTTTCACTTTAGTAATAATTACTGGCAGAATGGCAGTTCAATATGTTTAATATTAAAGGTTTAAGAGATACACGCCACCTGAATGTTACTCAAAGTCACCGCACCGTTTTGCAGAGGCGCCCACCACGTAAACACGTCAGGAGGTGGAGTATGTTGCGTTCACTGACGGTAGGAACTAAGCGACACTAATGAAAGTAGCATTGAGTTAATTCAGCGTTTTTTTCCTTTAATGTGAAAGCTTTGCAGAATAATGTAAAGCGTCACCCTAAAATGCTTTAGATCAGATTCTAATATCAAAGGCAACCTCAATCAGTGATGTTCTTTTAATTTATTTGAGGTGAAAACGCCACTAAAACCAGTCATAAATAATTTCCACATGTATAAACAGTATAGTGATTCCAGTCTTTTGGTTGAATTTTACAAATTAGACAAGTAAAATCAACAAATTCAGCATGAAGATTGTTATAAGAAAATAAAAATAAAAACAGACCAGGCACTATAACTTCCAGATATTTAAGTAGATCAACACCCTATATCAAGGTGTTAATAATTATTAGGCAGCTTCTTTTCCTCAGGCAAAATTGGCCAAAAGAAATTGAGAGATTTAAGCGATTGAAAAGTCCAAAATAAAAATAAAAAAGTCTTGCAGAGGGACGGAGCACTCTTGGATTGCTAAGATATTGGGGCGTGATCACAGAAATATCAAACGTTTTGCTGCAAATAGTTAACAGGGTCACAAGAAACATGCTGACCAAAAAAAAAAAAATCGTTAATTAACCACCAAAGATTTGAGAAGACTCAAATGTGATCAGGTGCTTGCAAGGTGGAAGAGTTCTGGTGCAGGCTGGTGTTGTTACAGATGAGCTAGTTGGACTTTTTGGAGTTGAAAATCAAACTCCCAAACCTACTGCTAGTTTTTAGAAGACACTTTCTTTCTTCAAGCAGTGGTGCAGGAAAAAAGTCTAAATCTTTCCTGATTTTTACACAGGGTAACGTTCCATAGCATCCATCAAAGTATTCCACTATATGCAATTTCTTGCACACCACCAACTTTGGTGAGTTGGCCTCTAAAAAGCCAATTAATTTGACGGAAGAATCATAGCAGCGTGACTACACTAGGCCTTTGCAGTGATTTCACTGCTTGGGCCTAAAAATGCAACCAGGCAAAACAACTTTCCACATCCTCAATACAGCATATGTTTTTATCCCTACATTACTAACTTAAACTAGCACTAAATCATATTTTCTCACTACTAGAAAACCTCTCAAAGAAAAACAAGTTACACTGGGAAAACTTTATTTGAAACGGATAAAAAAAAAAATGAATACAGCAGCAAACACCCCACTGCTCTCAGTTAAAAAGGTCTCACTTCCCGCCAGCTGGAGGCGAGTGCCACACTGCAGAGCTGGTGCGTTTAAAGTAACGTGGCTTGCTTTTGTAAAATATGTTCTCCAGTCTGAGTGGCTCAATGGGCTGGAAGATGGAATCCACATCAATAGGTTTGAAGTACTGCTTCATAATTAGCTGCTCCAGACTGGCACCTGGAAAAGTGTGTAAAAAAAAAAAAAAAAAAAAAAAAAACATTTTTAAAAGGGGATAAAAACATTAAAA